>NC_060193.1:25456318-25756318 GCF_021184085.1 Oncorhynchus gorbuscha | reverse complement strand
GGATGATCATGATGCTACCTCCACTAGAACTGACACCAATTTGGCTGGGGTTGTCTGTTTGTTCTGCCCCCAAGGCTGTATATGTTTGTCAGGGTTTGTGGGAGAGAGAGGAAGCATACTTAGGTGTCTTGGAATGGCAAAAGCCTCCGGGACAAGACTCTGCTTTTGTACAACAGTGTGTCAGCTGTGGGGGGTTGGAAAGAAGGAAGGCGAGAGAGTGGGAGTGAAAAGCGAGAGACAGAAGTAAGTTATTAAGAAAGGAAGAAATTAAGGAATGAGGAGCTCCTTGAGAGCGGGGGAGGGAGTGGGGGGAACACCAGCGCAGGAACGCGACTTTCAAAGTTCAAAGCCCGACGATTCCTTTGCCTCTTCCTTGCGCTGTGTGGCGGCGGGGGTGGCGGTGGCGGGTGAGATGGATCGGTTGTGACAGTGTGCAGCTTAGCGCGGCCTGTAATGATGTGGGTGAGAATAACTCGGGCAAGAATGTAGAATATTACCCCCCCCTTACTCCCACTCTCCCCTATACAAGAAAAGTGATTCAAGTAAACATGCTTCAACTAGTGTTCCCCCCGTCTGTCCTGTCCGTCTGTCACTCACTCACTCACTCACTCACTCACTCACTCACTCACTCACTCACTCACTCACTCACTCACTCACTCACTCACTCACTCACTTTCTCTCTTTCCCACCCCTCTTTCTCTCTCTCTCCCCCTCTCTTTCTCTCTCCCTCCCTCCCTCTTTCTCCCCCCTCCCCTCTCACCCCCCCTGTCTTTCCCTCCATCCCTCGCTCTCTCTCTCTGCAGGTCCCATCCCTTCTTCATGTTCTGCTGTTTAAGCTGGGGAAGGAGTGTGACCCAGACTTGTCCCACGCTGTGCTGTACTCACTGCCAAACTTTGGGACCCATAAGGTACTTACTGCACTGCACATGGCTGGCCTGTTTGAAAGGCTGAGTCATATCCCCAAACAGTGGGAAAATGCTATACTTTTAGCTGCTATAACTAGTAGTAGGAGTCTCAACGTCAAAGGACAGTGCTCAGTTTTAGAGAAGACTTTGCATCTCATTGCCTGGCATTGAATATGGTCAAGATGGACTTAACTCAAAGCCTTCCAAGAAAGCTTCCTGTGTACCAATTTATGCATGAGTGTCATTGAATAGTGTATTGGCTCAAACTTAGCATCATACTTTATGTTGACGTGTGTCTGTGTGTGTGGCTTCCCCTCTCTGACATGTGTTGTGTGGTTGTCAGTTGTGTCTTCCCCAGGTGCTCCACACTCTCCAGATGCTGGGCAGCGCCCCCAAGCTGAGGGCCGTGGCACTGCGCCTCATGACCGCTCTGTGGGAGAAACAGGTTAGTGATGGGAGAGCAATAGTCTTAAGTCATACTTTTTTTATTTGAATCTATACATACAGTGGGCCAGCCAGGGCCCAGACTTGAACCCGAGCAAAAATCTCTAGAGAGACCAGAAAATAGCTGTGTAGCGACACTCCCCATCCAACCTGACAGAGCTTGAGAGGATCTGCAGAGAAGAATGGGAGAAACTCCTCAAATACAGATGTGCCAAGCTTGTAGCGTCATACCCAAGAAGACTCGATGCTGTAATCACTGCCAAAGGTTTTCAAAAACCTGTTTTTGCTTTGTCATTATCGGATATTGTGTGTAGATTGATGAGGAATTATTTATTTTTTTAGTCGATTTTAGAATAAGGCTGCAACGTAACAAAATATGGTAAAAGTCAGGGGTCTGAATACTTTCTGAGTGGCCTGTATGTACATATGTGTGTGTGTGTGTGTGTGTGTGTGTGTGTGTGTGTGTGTGTGTGTGTGTGTGTGTGTGTGTGTGTGTGTGTGTGTGTGTGTGTGTGTGTGTGTGTGTGTGTGTGTGTGTGTGTGTGTGTGTGTGTGTGTGTGTGTGTGTGTGTGTGTGTGTGTGTGTGTGTGTGTGTGTGTGTGTGTGTGTGTACAGTTGAAGTCAGAGGTTTACATACACCTTAGCCAAGTACATTTATACTCAGTTTTTCACAATTCCTGAAATTTAATCCTAGTAAGAAATCCCTGTCTTAGGTCAGTTAGGATCACTACTTCATTTTAAGAATGTGAAATGTCAGAATAATAGTAGAGAGAATGATTTATTTCAGTTTTTATTTCTTTCATCACATTCCTAGTGGGTCAGAAGTTTACATACACTCAATTAGTATTTGGTAGCATTGCCTTTAAATTGTTTTGGGTAGCCTTCCACAAGCTTCCCACAATAAGTTGGGTGAATTTTGGCCTATTCCTCCTGACAGAGCTGGTATAATTGAGTCAGGCCTCCTTGCTCGCACACGCTTTTTCAGTTCTGCCCAGAAATGTTCTATAGGATTCAGTTCAGGGCATTGTGATGGCCACTCCAATACCTTGACTTTGTTGTCCTTAAGCCATTTTGCCACAACTCTGGAAGTATGCTTGGGGTCATTGTCCATTTGGAAGACCCATTTGCGACCAAGCTTTAACCTCTCTGGGATATGTGGAACGCTAGCGTCAGGGAAAATGCAGAGCGCCAAATTCAAATAAATTACTATAAAAATCAAACGTTCATTAAATCACACATGCAAGATAGCAAATTAAAGCTACACTTGTTGTGAATCCAGCCAACATGTCAGATTTAAAAAAGGCTTTTCGGCGAAAGCAAACGATGCTATTATCTGAGGATAGCACTTCCGTAAACAAAGAGACAGGCGCGACACAAAACGCTGAAAACGCAGAATTCATGCCTTACCTTTGACGAGCTTCTTTTGTTGGCATGCCAATATGTCCCATAAACATCACAAATGGTCCTTTTGTTCGATTAATTCTGTCGATATATATCCAAAATGTCAATTTATTTGGCACGTTTGATCCAGAAAAACACTGGTTCCAACTTGCGCAACGTGACTACAAAATATCTCAAAAGTTACCTGTAAACTTTGCCAAAACATTTCAAACTACTTTTGTAATACAACTTTAGGTATTTTTTAAACTTAAATAATCGATAAAATTGAAGACTGGATGATCTGTGTTCAACACAGGAGGAAAACAAACTGTAGCATGCTTTCTGGACACGCGCCTCTATCTAACAGTACACTTCAAGTGACCCTCGTTCAAGATGGCCGTACTTCTTCATTACACAAAGGAACAACCTCAACCAATTTCTAAAGATTGTTGACATCCAGTGGAAGCGATAGGAACTGCAATAAGGTCCCTTAGACCTCTGGATTCCCAATGAAAATCTGGATTCCCAATGAAAACTCATTGAAAAGAGTGTGACCTCAAAAAAAAAAAATCTTAATGGTTTGTCCTCGGGGTTTCGCCTGCTAAATAAGTTCTCTTATACTCAGACATGATTCAAACCGTTTTAGAAACGTCAGGGTGTTTTCTATCCAAATCTACTAATAATATGCATATCTTATCTTCTGGGGATGTGTAGCAGGCAGTTGAATTTGGGCATGCATTTCATCCGGACGTGAAAATACTGCCCCCTGTCACCAAGAAGTTAACTTCCTGACTGATGTCTTGAGATGTTGCTTCAATATATCCACATAGTTTTCCATCCTCGGGATGCCATCTATATTGTGAAGTGCACCAGTCCCTCCTGCAGCAAAGCACCCCCAAAAATGATGCTGCCACCCCCGTTTTACTGTGGATATAGATACTTTTGTACGTGTTTGTTCCAGCGTGTCTTCACAAGGTCCTTTGCATTGATTTGCACTTTTTGCACCAAAGTACGTTCATCTCTAGGAGACAGAACGCGTCTCCTTCCTGAGCGGTATGACGGCTACATGGTCCCATGGTGTTTATACTTGCATACTATTGTTTGTACAGATGAACGTGGTACCTTCAGACATTTGGAAATTGCTCCCAATTTCCAAACGGAGGTCTACAATTTTTCTTCTGAGGTCTTGGCTGATTTCTTTTGACTTTCCAATGATGTCAAGCGAAGAGGCACTGAGTTTGAATGTAAGCCTTGAACTACATCCACAGGTACACCTCCAATTGACTCAAATTATGTCAATTAGCCTATCAGAAGCTTCTAAAGCCATTAAATCATTTTCTGGAATTTTCCAAGCTGTTTAAAGGCGGAGTCATATTAGTGTATGTAAACTTTTGTCCCACTGGAATTGTGATACAGTGAATTATAAGTGAAATACTCTGTCAAAACAATTGTTGGAAAAATGACAAACTATAGTTTGTTAACAAGTAATTTGTGAAGTGGTTGAAAAACAAGTTTTAATAACTCCAACCTAAGTGTATGTAAACTGTATATACTGAACAAAAATATAAACGCAACATGTAAAGTGTTGGTCCTGTGTTTTATGAGCTGAAATAAAAGATCCCAGAAAATGTCCATACGCACAAAAGCTTATTCCTCTCAAATTTGGTGCACACATTTCTTTACATCCCTGTAAGTGAGCATTTCTCTTTTGCCAAGACAATCCATCCACCTGACGTGTGGCGTATCAAGAATATGATTAAAGCTCGGTTTTATTGCTTCTTTAATCATAACAACAGTTTTCATTGCAAAAGGGTTTTCTAATGATCAATTAGCCTTTTAAAATTATAAACCTGGATTAGCTAACACTACGTGCCATTGGAACACAGGAGTGATGGTTGCTGATAATGGGCCTCTGTACACCTATGTAGATATTCCATAAAAAAATCAGCCGTTTCCAGCTACAATAGTCATTTACAACACTAACAATGTCAACACTGTATTGCTGATCAATTTACTGTTATTTTGATGGACAAAAGATGTGCTTTTCTTTCAAAAACAAGGTCTAAGTGACCCTAAACTTTTGAACGGTAGTGTAGATAGATATATAGATGTGTATATCTATTCAATATAAAGTTGTATTACGTTTTCTTGTTTTTCAGATCACAAAGAAAACACAATACTTTTTTACATCCAAATAACAATACAATATATGATGCCAGCTGATTGTCCACACTGCACTTTCAGAAGGGTGTTTAATTTGCAATGCATTGTTTCCTAGGTGGCGGGAGTTGACACATTGGCAGTCTTGGTTTCAGATTAAGTGTCTCTTTCTCTCTTGGCTGTAGGACCGTGTGTACCCTGACCTCCAGAGGCTGATCTCCCAGTTCGAGAAGTCTGTGCTCCTGGGGAAGGAGGCCCAGTGGGAACAGATTCTAGCCAGGGCTGCCTGTGTCAGAGACATTTGCAGAGAGAGGTGGGCTCCAACACTCCCCTGAGACTTATACGGTCTGTCCTCTTAGGGTTCTTCCTAAGCCCCTTGCTTTCCCTATACCAAGTGTGTCCAACCCTCCTGGGGAGCTACTGGCTGTGCAGTCTTTTGCTCCGTCCCTGCTCTAACATACCTGATTCAACTGACCAGCTGCTCATCGGGACCTAGATTAGCTGAATAAGTTGTGTTGGAGCAGGGCTGGCGCAAAAGCCTGCTCACTCAGTAGCACTCCGGGAGGAGGGTTGGCCACCCCTGCCCTATGCCCTCTACCCTTCCACACTTCTTCTGCACCTTACACCCTTCGATCCATATTAGATATGCGCTTGTTCAATCTTTTGAAAGTTTCAGAGCTACAAAAGTGCCTTGGAGATAAGGATTTTGAATTCGCTTCCAGAAAGAGGTTTTAATGACTCGTCTGTCACAGGCCCTACCAGCATGGAGGGGACATGCTGGCTGCCATCACACACACTCTGGCCCAGTGTTCCAGACCAGACCAGGCTGCCCCTGCTGCCTTGGCCCTGCAAGGTCTACACGAGCTCTGCCGCACCGAGGTGAGAGTACACGTGCGTGCCCGGGTTTCTGTTAGTCGGTAATTGCTGGCTTAATGACCGGATATTTTTTTGAAACTGCAATAAAATAAAATGTGGTCTGACAAATTGACCAGGAGAAAAACCAACGCAGGCTATCAACGTGTCACCCTCCACTTTACAATGTGAGCGTGAGGCCGTATGCATTTTGAAAAATACTTAATTGTTTGACACCTGAATGTTTTACTTCATGTTATGAGGCATGTCTTCACGTTCTTGAAAATCCGACCATAGAAAGATGGGAGGCAATTATTTCATAACCTCATAGGGGGCGCGTGAGTTTCAAGTTAGGGGAAGCATACAATTTATCCTACCATTTCTACCAATCTGCCTGTCAGTTAGGGTTCTCATATAAGTGTTTTTTTGGATTAGTTTCATTTCAATAATGTTTTTGTTTCTCAAAATCGTCATCATGTGGAAATCATACAAATCTTTAGTTAAAATAATACAAAATATTAAAGTTTAAATTCAACTAATGTGAGAGCACCAGCCTCTGCCATATGGACACATTACCGTAATCATTGGCTGCGCAATATCATAAATGAGCGCATGGGAACTCAGAGATGACCAATGCAGCCGTTGGCCTATAACCTCCATTGTCAACCAATTCAAAATAGATAAAGCCGACAAATAGAAAACAGTAGAAAATATAGCCTACTGATAAAAAATGATGGTTCTTTCAATCACATTCATCTCTCTACTTTGCCCTTCTACCTCCCTTATCTGTCTTGACTTTTGCTAGTGAAGTGCAAAATTCTATCAAATCCTCACTGGATTCTGCCCAAAGCTGAAGCTAGCAAACCTGCAATATTGTATCAACTAGCCTATTCTGGGCTCTCAGAGTTTCCCCCAGTGAGCTCGGACAAACAGCTGTTTTTGCACAAGAGAAAGGTTGGCTATTTTATGAAATTCCACTGGATATATGGGATGATCCGATTATGATATTTTGCTCTTTCACATGGAGGCTTGGTGATTACCGAGGGGTAGATTGTTTGAGGAACTCTTAGGTTATCATTCGCAATGGATGTAAAAAAAAGACTTTGTTGACTTAAGGTGAGCTTCTCAGTCATTTATTAGTGGTGGTTGTGGTGACTAAGACTATCAGAAAGCAAACATCCCCAAATGGGCACTCCTACAAGGTAGGCCCGTTGTGTGCGTGCTGAGGCAGGCGTGCTCCCTTATCATTAACAGGACAGAGAGACCAAACAAAAGACAATGGGGAAAAAGAAAAAAAAGACCATGGAAAAATAAATGATAGTTATAAAACTCAAACTTGTTTCTCACAAGTGTAGCAGGTTGTGAACTCTACAAATGACAGTTCCACTCCGAAAAATGAGAATGCAAAATAACTGTAGGCCTAATAATATAAATGCGTTAACATAAATGAATGTACCCAAATGACAGGGATTAACAGTACATTTACTATTGGTGACAGATGTAATGGGGAATTGCTAAAAAGAAACAGTCAAAGGGCAATAAATTCACATCGAACAATGAATGCGCAAGTATTGGTGGGAGACAGCGGAGAGTGGATTCTGGAGATTTGAGCACATACATTTTGGAGAGCGAGACACACCTACAGGTTATCTTTGCCACACACCCCACTTCTTGTCTCATTGTTTAAAATTATACTCAAGGCGCATTCTCTTCACACACTTTAGATGCTTTTCACTGACCGCAACAGCTCAATAATCAGCTAGGCCTTTTGCCACACAGCTGCCTATGAAGGACGTCCTCATATGCCATTTCATACCTGTTCTATTGGTTTTCAGATCAACTTTCTTTCACCCTCTTTCTAATTTTCTAATGGAGGTCTGTCATATACCTCTCGCATCAGGTGTGCTGTTTACATGTTGTCATTTAGCCGACGCTCTTATCCAGAGCGACTTACAGTTAGTGCTTTCATCTCTAAAATAGCTAGGTGGGACAACCACATATCACAGGCGTAGAAAGGACATTTTTCCTCAACGTAGCTGTCAGATTCAGAGCTAGAAAGGGGGTTTCGCTGGTGGTGTTACGGGGGTCAAATGCAAGTGCTGATTTAAGTGTTTATTTTCCCCATTTTTCCTGTGAATTGCATTTTGGCAACTGTTTGAAAAGGATGTTTTATTGCCTGCTTCATTACAGGAGTTGCATGTTTTGTTAAGATTCTGAACACCGTGAGTGAATTTGTCCGGTCAATTTCTCAAATGGCTGGTAAATTAAGATATTCCCGTCGCGTTGTCCGGCGCCACATTTGCCTAACGGAAACCCTGACGCACACACAGACACACACGCATGCACACACACACGCACTGCCACTAAATGTTCCTAAGATGTCTGAATACTGAATATGAATACTGCCTTACTTGGTATGTGCTTGTTACAATAAGCATAATTCAATAAACCCCCCTAAGTTAACGTTGTCTTCAGGTGGTAAACATTGATGATGTTTTTCCAGGTGGTGGATGTGGGCTCCACATGGACAGCCTTGGGCCCTAAGCTGAGCTGTGACTCTAGACCTCTGGTGGTCAAGGCCATAGCAGAGCTCCTGGCTCTGCTGCCACAGCTCACTGTCAAGACAGAGGAGTACGAGGTACACTACCTGTCCTCCAAATCTGTGGACTATGTATAACACACCTGGGGCCCATATTTTAACAATGGCAATTTTAACAAATTGTTTTTTTTTTGTGCAGCATTTCATTTTGATGTGATTTGAGGCCTTTTCGCCCTTAACTATGGCTTGTTCTCCTTCAGAAACTCAAAGAGCAGGTTGTCAGCTTTCTCTGGGGCTACGCTCTCAACAAGGTTGGTGGAGAAATCAGCCTGCTACCCAGACTAGCTTTTCTCAGATCTCTGTGCATGTTTTTGTTTTGATGGGTTTGTGTGTTCCAGGAACCTGAGGTGGCCAGTTGTGGATACAAGGCTCTGTCAGAGTTCTCAGAGGCAGCGCACACGCTCCTTCACCTCCCCGAGCAGGTGAGAGTACCACTGGATAGACGACGCTCTCCCAATGTTCCTACAACCACCTAGCAACGTTATGTAGTAGTAATTAATCGCTGGAGCGGCAGGTAGCCTAGCGGTAAGAGAGGCAGGCCAGCAACAGGAGGGTTGCCTGTTTGAATCCTAGATGACATTGTCTGCCGTTGTGCCCTTGAGCAAGACACTTAACCCGCCACAGCAACCGCTCCCCGGGCACCTAGTGTGGTAGCCCCCCGCACCTCTCCAAAAACCTGTATATGTATCGGCGGGGTTGGGTTGAAAGCGGAAGTCAAAATCTGTATGGACCTTTGTGTGCAATCGATGAAAAGTTGTCTTAATCTGATTTTAATCCATTATACTCATAATTAATCAAATTGTTGTTTATCATTGTTGTGTAATGCAATCAGTCAGCCAATCATGTCTTTGGTATGCTGGTTTGTCTTCCTGATAGGTCAGACCAGTCGCAAAACTTCCTGAAAATGTGGAGGAGGAACAGGTAAAGGAGAAAGATGAGGAGGAGGAGGAGGAGGAGGAAGATTTGTCCATTCCAGGTCCATCCTATGTGAAGCTCCTAGGTCTCACATCCCTCTCAGTCCTGCCAGGTAGAAGCTGCTCATATCTAATATACCCCACTTCTCTAACTACCTTGGTTCTTTCCTTTTCTGTCCTTTTTATAACTACTGTACTGTTAGACACATATGCTCACAACATACACATGTGCTCGCTCTCTCTCACTACAACTCTTTAGATTCACAGCAGTACTGAGCACCGTGCCAACTTTTGAGGATGGGACTAAATGTTTTCGGATCTTGATTTAATAGTGTATTCGATTTAATGCAGCGTTTAAATTGTTTTGTGTGAAACTATTCAGCAATACCCCCCTGAGGACTGTCTCTACATGTTGAAACGCAGCACCACAGAGCAGTTGACTCAAATAAATCAGAAATTCTCCCCCCAATCCCTCGACAGCCTCTTTCGACCAAACTCTACCCCACTCCAGTTTCCAGCTCCAATGTAATTTAATGAAGCGTGTCAGTTATATTAAACGATGAGGAATTTTGAAAAGTAAACCGACACTCAATGTCCTTTTGTCGACGTGCTTTGTTCCCAGATGCCCCGGGACACTCCTTTCCTTCTCTGCCTCGTAAAAATAAACTGTGTGTTTATACCATAGTCTCCCATTGTGTGTGAAGCTGTGAATACTCTTCTCTGCTCTTACACGGGTTGGGGACATCCATCATGGCATCCATTGTATACAGTATGTTTGCCCAAATTCAAATAGTATTTGTGTTTATTTCAAATAGTGTTTCATTTAGCCTTCCTGAGTGCCAGATGGGTGCGGTTTGCACTTTTGACACTTCTATTTTGTTCCATTGCAGACTTCAACAACAGAATTCAAATATGCCACTATCGCCTCTTCCAATTTCTTTCTCTTTCTCTCCACACCCCCCTCTGTTCAGCATTTGAGCTCTTCCTGACCTCACTGGTGAGGCAGGAGATGAGCCAGATGCCCCGTGGGGTGTACCACTCTGCCCTGAAAACGGGGAGCCTCCGGTCAGACCAGGGGAAAACGGTGGCAGGGATCCCAGGCTTCATGCTGAAAACCTATGAGAAGAGCAAACAGCCTGGTCTCAAACCTGGCCTGGCAGGTAGGTACCAACACACACCATCAATAAGAAAAATTCAATAACAGGGAGTCCAGTCCGCTGGTCCTTATTTTGAAATATAAGGATAAATGAATAAAATCAGGAATTGGCTAGTCAGTTAAAGGTATGCAAAATGAATCATTCTTGACTGCATGAGTTACTATGCATTTAGTCTACTGTTCATGAAAATAAAGGTTACATTTCTCAAATGAATATTTATAATTTATTTGACTAGGACCAGGTTAGCTAGGTTTTCCGCAAATGTACGTTTTATGTGATATAATGTTTGTGTTTTACAGCTGGCCTCCTTCTCTCCTTTGACTTGCCTGTCCAGACCGACCGAGATGGACGACCAATCAACCGCTTCCTCCTCAGCAGGGGGCGGAGCTACCAGCAGATGTTAGCCACTCTCATTCACGAGGTGACCTCCCCTATCTCTCTCTGGCTGAATCCCAAATCACCCCGTTCCCCTCGGCCCTCCATTTGTGCATTCACGTGCACCTCTGACATTTGCGCAAGTGTCCCAAAGCTGAGGGAGTGAAATTTATTGAGGGTGTAGGGGTTAATTAGACCCTCAGATAGCAACTTCGGACGAGCCAGCGAAGCTGCCGGCTTCAGATTTGCCCTTATCGCTTACAGCGGTGTGTGCATTGCTGCGCTTATAATGTGAAGAAATAACCTAATAGTTTATCAACATTTTAAGCTAAATGTTCTCATCTGTTGCGCCAAGCTCATTGCTTAAAACATGTTTTTTGATGCTAGTGATTGTATTAATTTGGGATCCATCGCATCCTACATCTGTCTCAGACTATGTTTGGAATATTTATTTCTCACGCAGAATATAATAGGTCCTTTTGTACTATGTGGGATAGTAGATTGACATAGGCTAGTGCTTTTGCTGTTCGGTAGTCCTACTTAACTTGTTGGCTGATGGAAAAGTAAATGTGGACAGTTCTTCCAACATCTTCAATATGTGCCTCGGATTTGGAAAAGTATGTGCGCAATTTGCATCCCCAATGTGTCTGTCTTCAGCCTGTGAGAAAGACCCGATCACGTGACTGAGCACCATGTGAGTAAGAGGTGCTTCGGCACATAGCCGGGAGAAGGGAATTATAATTATTATATTTAGCCCAAGGGCACAACTGCCACTGGCCGCAAAAGGCATGTATTTTTTTAGGGGGCATTACGGCCACACAAAGGGCATGCAGTCGGGAAATTCGAGGCGTTATCAAGTGCTTGTCAAATTGTGAATGAGAGACTGATGAAGTGTGTACAGCCTGCACAAATCATCATTAGAGTTGCATCATGCAGCCTTAGAATGTATTAAAAATCTAAACGTATGGCCCAACATTTGTGTCACAACTAAAGTTGCATAAATAACTATAAATGAAGAAAGTAGGAGGACCTGTTTCTTTGTTAACCGCTCAACACAGAATAGACGCTTGGAGAAAATCTCCTTTCTGTTTTATTCAGCTAAGTTCGGTTGCATTCTTCACAATATAAAGTAATGCCACAGAATTCTAAGCAAATCTTGTCTGCTAAACTAACTAGTGTAACCCACTGCCATATGGCTTAGCCATATCAGGGCCCAACATAAGGACAACTCAGAGTATGCTTTTCTGTTCTTCTGAAACAGACTACATTTTTTTCATATCATGTTTCTTTAGATCTGTCTAGAATAAATAATGGATTTATTGTGTTGATGTGGGCTATATTACATGGATTTATTAGACGTTTTAAAATGTAGATGCTCCAAAGGTCTTCATCAGTGGCTTGTAGGCTATGCATGGAAGCCAGGAGATGCTAAATGTGTTTATGTTAATTAACGGTCAATTACCATGAGACCAGCAGTTGTTTGCTTGACAATCACCGGCTGACAGCCCTAGTTGTACGCTCCAGTGACAGTTTAAGGCATCCTCATCATACTACACAAACGGTTTATTTTAGCAGTCCGCTCATCAACCTTCCCTCTCAAGTGTTTTGTTTATGAGTTGCTAGATATGTTTGTGTACACTCAGGCTTAGTCCCACTAGACAGGCAAAATGCTTTCTATGAATACTCCACACCAAGGTGTGTGATGATCTTTGGAAACATGTACAGTTCTTTTCATATAAACGTGTTTAAAGATGGATGACCTACGTCACCATTTTCTGTTTATTTGTACACATACTGTTCTGAAACAGATACATTACCGTCCAAAAGTGTAGGGTCACTTAGAAATGTCCTTGTATTTGAAAGAAGAACACGTTTTTTTTGTCCATTACCATAACATTAAATTGGCAATTTCTCGCATGGAATAGCCTTCATTTCTCAGAACAAGAATAGACTGACGAGTTTCAGCAGAAAGGTCTTTGTTTCTGGCCATTTTGAGCCTGTAATCGAACCCATAAATGCTTATGCTCCAGATACTCAACTAGTGTAAAGAAGCCCAGTTTTATTGCTTCTTTAATCAGACAACAGTTTTCAGCTGTGCTAACATAATTGCAAAAGGGTTTTCTAATGATCAATTAGCCTTTTCAAAATGATAAACATGGATGATCTAAACCAACGTGCCATTGGAACACAGGAGTGATGGTTGCTGATAATGAGCCTCTGTACAGCTATGTAGATATTCCATAAAATAAATCAGCTGTTTCCAGCTACGATAGTCATTTACAACATTAACAATGTCTACACTGTGTTTCTGATCGATTTGATGTTATTTTAATTGGCTTCTCTTTCAAGAACAAGGACATTTCTAAGTACCCTAAACTTTTGAACGGTAGTGTGCATGTATGAATGTGCATACATACTCAGTTTTTCTCTTCTCTGTGGTCAGGTGAACATTCAGCCATCAGAGTGGCATCGGGCCCTCCTCCTACCCCAGGCCTGGCGAGGGTTCATGAGCCGAGCGTACCATGCCGTCCTACAGGTGTGCACGTGCCCTATGAATACAGCATGTCTTTCTGTTTATCTCTATTGAGTTTTCTGGTCAATTTATGGTCATGGTTGCCATATGAATGCGGTTGATTTGCGACCATGGTTGCTGTACCGGTATCGTGTATGTGATTGCTGTGTGGTCATGGTTGCTGTGGTCATTAGGGCCGTCGGGCAGAGCTGGAGATGCAGCAGAAGCAAGGCAAGGAGAGTCCAGAGGAGCTGCAGTACAAACAGCACTGTGCCTGGCTCTGGTGAGAACACACACACACCTGTCTTTTAAAAATGCTGTTCTATTCCACCATAATCCAGCTCATCTTCTAACAAAGCACATTCCATTGGTCCCTGTAGCCGACAGTATGACATTTTTTAAGACTATGGAACAACAGGACATAGTTGACCTTTGCGGAGATGGTCATTTTCTGAATTACTTCCTCTGTGGCATCCACCATAAAGCCCTGTCATTTTGACTCCTCTCACTATAATCAAAAACATCTCAGCTTTTAACACAGATTACTCTGCCCTTTACCATTGGTTAAAAGACGCAGAATTAGGCAACATTCCTGAATACATCTAGTTAGTTTCTGTCACTGATTTACACTGGAATTACATTACAAGATTGACAATAGTGTTAACAGTTTTTTTCTAATTTGGATGCCAGTTTTGTAATGTAATTCCAGTGACAGAAACTACTAATTAGATGTATTAACTTCCTAAAACAGCTCTCTTCTCAAATGAGGGGATCATTTGAAGGCTAATCTGCCAGGAATATGGGCTACATATCAATAGTCTAAAATAGTTTCCTCTCCTCGTCACAATATTCTGGTATCTAATTATTGAAAAAAATATATATATGCACTTTAGCATACACTATCCAAAGGGACTAATAGTCATGCACACATACATATTTCGTATGGTTTGCCCCAGTGGGAATTGAAACCCACAATCTTGGCTTTTCAAGCGCCGTGCTCTACCAACACCGCCAAATAGGACCACTTTTCTACTATTAATGGCTGACAGTGATATGAGGGAAATGTGCACAGCAGATTCTTCCAAAAGGATAACTGAAGATTCCAGGCATACTGGATTAAAACAACTGGTCCATCCATCACCTCAACAGAGATCACTATACCAGTCCTTCATGAGGTAGTCACCTGGAATGCATTAAGGTGTGCCTTCTTAAATGTTCATTTGTAGAATTTCTTTCCTTAATGCATTTGAGCCAATCAGTTGTGTTGTGACAAGGTAGGGGTGGTACACAGAAGATGGCCCTATTTGGTAAAAGACCAAGTCCATATTATGCCAAGAACAGCTCAAATAAGCAAAGAGAAACGACAGTCCATCATTACTTTAAGACATGAAGGTCAATCAATCTGGTACATTTCAACAGCTTTGAAAGTTAATTCAAGCACAGTCGCAAAAAAACATCATGCGCTATGATGAAACTGGGTCTCATGAGGACCGCCACAGGAATGGAAGACCCAGAGTTACCTATGCTGCAGAGGATAAGTTCATTCGAGTCACCAGCCTCAGAAATTGCAGGTCAAATACAGTTGAAGTCAGAGGTTTACATACACTGAGGTTGGAGTCATTTAAAAATGGTTTTTCAGCCACGCCACAAATTTCTTGTTAACATACTATAGTTTTGCCAAGTGGGTTAGGACATCAACTTTGTGCATGACACAAGTAATTTTTCCAACAATTGTTTACAGACAGATTATTTCACTTATAATTCACTGTATCACAATTCCAGTGGGTCAGAAGTTTACATACACTAAGTTGACTGTGGAAAATTCCAGAAAATTATGTCATGGCTTCTGATAGGCTAATAGACATCATTTGAGTCAGTTGGAGGTGTACCTGTGGATGAATTTCAAGGCCTACATTCAAACTCAGTGCCTCTTTGCTTGACATCATGGGAAAATCAAAAGAAATCAGCCAAGACCTCTGAGAAAAAAAATTGTAGACCTCCACAAGTCTGGTTCATCGTTGGGAGCAATTTCCAAACGCCTGAAGGTACCACGTTCATCTGTACAACTTTTTTTTTTGTTTTGAGGGGGGGGGGGGATTTTACCCCTTTTTCTCCCCAATTTTGTGGTATCCAATTGTTGTAGTAGCTACTATCTTGTCTCATCGCTACAACTCCCATATGGGCTCGGGAGAGACGAAGGTCCTCCGATACACAACCCAACCAGCCGTACTGCTTCTTAACACAGCGCGCATCGGAGGGTACACCATGCACCTGGCAACCTTGGTTAGCGCGCTCTGCGCTCGGCCCGCCACAGGAGTCGCTGGTGCGCGATGAGACGGAGGCCTATCTGTACAAACAATTGTACGCAAGTATAAACACCATTGGACCACACAGCCGTCATACCGCTCAGGAAAGAGACGCATTCTGTCATCCTAGAGATGAACGTACTTTGTTGCGAAAAGTGCAAATCGATCTCAGAACAACAACAAAGGACCTTGTGAAGACGCTGAAGGAAACCGGTCCAAAAGTATCTATATCCACAGTAAAACGAGTCCCATATCGACCTAACCTGAAAGGCTGCTCAGCAAGGAAGAAGCCACTGCTCCAAAACCGCCCTAGAAAAGCTAGACTATGGTTTTCAACTGCGCATGGGGACAAAGATTGTGCCTTTTGGAGAAATGTCCTTTGGTCTGATGAAACAAAAATAGAACCGTTTGGCCATAATGACCATTGTTATGTTTGGAGGGAAAAGAACACAAGCCGAAGAACACCATCCCAACTGTGAAGCACGGGGGTGGCAGCATCATGTTGTGGGGTGCTTTGCTGCAGGAGGGACTGGTGCACTTCACAAAATAGATGGCTTCATGAGGGAGGAAAATTCTATGGATTTATTGAAGCAACATCTCAAGACATCAGTCAGGAAGTTAAAGCTTGGTCGCAAATGGGTCTTCCAAATGTACAATGACCCCAAGCATACTTCCAAAGTTGTGGCGAAATGGCTTAAGGACAACAAAGTCAAGGTATTGGAGTGGCCATCACAAAGCCCTGACCTCAATCCCATAAAAAATCTGTGGGCAGAACTGAAAAGGCGTGTGCGAGCAAGGAGGCCTACAAACCTGACTCAGTTACACCAGCTCTGTCAGGAGGAATGGGCCATAATTCACCCAAATTATTGTGGGAAGCTTGTGGAAGGCTACCTGAAACATGTGACCCAAGTTAAACCATTTTAAAGGCAATGCTACCAAATGCTAATTGAGTGTATGTTGACTTCTGACCCACTGGGAATGTGCTGAAAGAAATAAAAGCTGAAAAAAATCATTCTCTCTACTATTATTCTGACATTTCACATTCTTAAAATAAAGTGTTGATCTAACTGACCTAAAACATGGAATTTTTACTTGGATTAAATGTCAGGAGTTGTGAAAAACTTTTAAAATTTGGGTACGGTGTATGTAAACTTCCGACTTCAACTGTAACTCCACACGCACACCAGCGGGAACATCGGTGTCAATGCATGTTCTCAATGGGACAGACATCCGCCATGTGAGTGATATGCTACGCTCAAATGAAAAGAGACTGTGTGCGTGCGTAATCGTAAATCAAGACATGAGAAGATGAAACGTTCATCCCCTCGTCCAGCGATAGACTCTAAGTCATCCTCCTTGTCTTCCTCTCCCCTTCTCTCCCTCTCCACAGGGTCAGGGACCAGCTGACTGATGTTGTCAAATCTGCAGCAAAGTAAGTCTGTCTCTGCATTGACATTGAATTTCCCACCGTGTCAAGTGTATGCATTAACAATGTAACTTGTCGCAATTATATTGCATTTATAATTATGGTAAGGGCTTTTACCGATTTTGTTTGTCTGTTGATAGCTTTGGTCTCAACAAAACAGTGGAACTATTCTAGACTAGGTCAGTGCCATCATTCAAACCCTTGAAGCAGGTGGGTTTGTACTGGACTGGAACAAAATCCCGTACGCACTTAAAGCCCCCCAACACCAGGATCGAGGAGCAGTGGCCTGTAGCCACACTGTTTGGTTGACGATGGCGGTGAGTCCTGCTACTGTTGTCATGGTAACCCCGTGTTACACCTGTGTCTCCGTGGCGATAGGGACAGTCCGGTGGTGCAGGGGAACTCCATCTTGGCTCTGAGCGGTCTGGCTTCGGTGCTGGCCAAATACGAGAGCAACATGCCCGCTGACACGGAGGGAGGACTTGGGGTAAGAGCAGACTCCACACGTTATGGGAGCATTGTATTTTATAGCACTGGTACTTACCTGGTACTAACTAGGAAATGATGTAGTGTCAAGGGATACTAGTACCCTGGTGCCTAGTAGTGTTTGTTATAATGAATCTGAAGAGAAAACAACAAATAATGCATGCTAAGTTTGTTACTGTGTAATTACCATTTTACCATGTTATTTCTTATTATAAACTGGGTGGTTCAAGCCCTGAATGCTGATTGGCTGACAGCCGTGCTATATCAGCCACGGGTATGACAAAACATTTATTGTTACAGCTCTAATTAAGTTTGTAACCAGTTTATAATAGCAATAAGGCACATCGGGGCGTTGTGGTATATGGCCAATATACCACAGCAAAGGGCTGTATCCAGACACTTCGCGTTGCGTTATCCCTGAGACCAGCGCTTAGCTGTGGGTATATTGGTCATATTACCACACCCCCTCGTGCCTCATTGCTTAAGTAAATAGCTGGTCATTTCTGGACCATAAAATAAGAAAGGAGTGTCTCTGAAAGTATCCCATTGTTTTACCAGATAAATGTCCTAATAAATATGAACTGAAGAAGGACCACAGTCATCTAAAGCTTTTACCATTTGGGTGGTGCTGTAACTCTCCCCTGCCATGTTTGTTGTGGTATATGCTGTAGGTGGGCCCTGAGATCCTGTCCACATCCACCTGGCTGGCCATGGTCCTGGACACTCTCCTCAGCATCGTCAGCAGCAGCTACAAGCCCAGAGGACAAGTCTTCCCCTGGTTCCTACACGTCAGTACACCAACCAAGCACAACAACTAGAATTATCACTGAATTATGCTGGCATCTAAATCATGCTATATTGATGTTACATCATAAAAAGAAATGGAAACCTGTACACTGTTGTTGAATGTTCTACAATACCATTCAACTGTATGGGTAGGCTTATATTTTTTGATTGTTTAATTAGTATTTTCTTCAACTTACTGATCCTAATTAGCGGTCCTACTCGGGAGAGAACACGGCCAGTGCCATCGCCCGCTCCTGTGCCGCCCTGGCCCTGTCCCTGGTGGTGCCTGTGCTGGTTGCCTGGCACAAGGACAGCGTGCCACAGGTCCTAGCCACCCTGAGGGCGGGGCTTCCCGGCTCCCCCACCGCAGACGACTCCCAGGCCGTCCAGTTCCACTCAGGCCTGGCCCTGGGCATGCTGCTGTCCTGCCTGCACCAGGAGAGGCTCAGGTAGGAGGCTTGCCATGGGGGTAGAGATGGGGTGGTGTGTGTGTGAGAATTCACTCTTGAGGCGTGCGTGCGTGTTTGTTTGTTTGTATTGTGACATTGGATGTCATCGGGTGTTTCTGTGTTTTTCCAAAGCATTCCCTCTGTTCCTTCCTTCTATCTCTCTGGTTCAGTGATGTGTCAGGTCAGAAGATCACAGAGCTGTTGATGAGTTCTCTAGACACTCTGGAAGCCTGCTGCTTTGACAGCAACCTGGAGTACAAGTGAGTGTGTCTGAATTGCATCTAAAAAAGTGTTCAATAAATATAAGATATGAGAATGGCTGGATTGACACTGCCCTACCATCTTATACAGTGTATTCGGAAAGTATTCAGACCCCTTGACTTTTTCCACGTTTAGTTAACGTTACAGCCTTATTCTAAAATTGATTAAATTCATCAAAATAAAAACAATCAATCTACAAACAATTCCCCAAAATAACAAAGTGAAAACAGGTTTTTAGAAATGTTGGCTAATTATTTTTTTTAAACCTTTTTTAAACATACCTTATTTAAATAAGTATTCAGACCCTGCTATGAGATTTGAAATTGAGCTTAGGTACATCCTGTTTCCATTGATAATCCTTGAGATGTTTCTATAACTTGATTGGAGCCCACCTGTGGTGTATTCTATTGATTAGACATGAGTTGGAAAGCTGTCTTATATTGACACAGCTGTCAATATAAGGTCCCACAGTTTACAGTGCATGTTAGAGCAAAAACCAATCCATGAGGTCGAAGGAATTGTCCATAGATCTCCGAGACAGAATTGTGTCGAGGCACAGATCTTGGGAAGGGGACCAAAACATTTCTGCAGCATTGAAGGTTCTCAAGGACACAGCGGCCTGAATCATTCTTAAATGGAAGAAGTTTGGAACCACCAAGACTCTTCTTAAAACTGTCCGTCCGGCCAAACAGAGCAATCGGGAGAGGGGAGAAGGGCCTTGGTCAAGGGGATGACCAAGTATATATTGTCACTCTGACAGAGCTTCAGTTCCTCTGTGGAGATGGGAGAACATTCCAGAAGGACAACCATCTCTGCAGCACTCCACCAATCAGGCTTTTATGGTGGGTGGCCAGACAGAAGCCACTCCTCAATAAAAAGCACATGACAGCCCACTTGGAGTTTTCCAAAAGGCACCTAAAGGACTCTGACCATAAGAAACAAGATTCTCTGGTCTAATGAAACCAAGATTGGCCTGAATGCCAAGTGTCATTTCTGGGGGAAATCTGCCACCATCCCTACGGTGAAGCATGGTGGTGGCAGCATCATGCTGTAGGGATGTCTTTCATCGTCAGAGACTGGGAGACTAGTCAGGATCAAGGGAAAGATGAACGGAGCAAATTACAGAGAGATCCTTGATGAAAACCTGCTCCAGAGCTCTCAGGACCTCAGACTGGGGCAAAGGTTAACCTTCCAACAGGACAACGACCCTAAGCACACAACCAACCCAACACAGGAGTGGCTTTGGGACAGATCTAAATGTCCTTGAGTGGCCCTGCCAGAGCCCGGACTTGAACCCGATCGAGGATTTCTGGAGAGACCATAAAATAACTGTGCAGCGACGCTGCCCATCCAACCTGACATACCTTGAAAGGATCTGCAGAGATGAATGGGAGAAACTCCCCAAATACAGGTGTGCCAAGCTTGTAGCATCATACCCAAAAAGACTCGAGCCTGTAATCGCTGCCAATGATTCTGAATATTTACTGTACCAGTCAAATGTTTAGACACACTTACTTATTCCAGGGTTTTTCTTTTTACTATTTTCTACATTGTAGAATAATAGTGAAGACAACAACTATGAAATAATACACATGGAATCATGTAGTAACCAAAAAAGTGTTGAACAAATCAAAATATATTTGAGATTCTTCAAATAGCCACCCTTTGCCTTGATGACAGCTTTGCACACGCTTGGCATTCTCTCAACCAGCTTCATAAGGTAGTCACTTGGAATGCATTTCAATTAACAGGTGTGCTTTGTTAAAAGTTAATTTGTGGAATTTATTTCCTTCAATGTGTCTTTCCTGAAGCCGATCAGTTATGTTTTGACAAGGTAGGGGTGGTTTACAGAAGATAGCCCTATTTAGTAAAATACTAAGTCCATATTATGACAAGAACCACTCAAATAAGCAAAGAGAAACGACAGTCCATCATTACTTTATGACATTAAAGTCGGTCAATCCAGAAAATGTCAAGAATATTGAAAGTTTCTTCAAGTGCAGTCTCAAAAGCCATCAAGTGCTATGATGAAACTGGCTCTCATGAGGACCTCCACAGGAATGGAAGGCCCTGAGTTACCTCTGCTTCAAAGGATAAGTTCATTAGAGTTACCAGCCTCAGAAATTGCAGCCCAAATAAATGCTTCAGAGTTCAAGTAACAGACACATCTCAACATCAACTGCTGAGAGGGAGACTGTGTGAATCAGGCGTTCATGATTGAATTGCTGCAAAGAAACCACTACTAAAGGACACCAATAAGAAGAGACTTGCTTGGGCCAAGAAACACAAGCATTTGTCATTTTGCTCTGATGAGTCCAAATTGGAGATTTTTGGTGAGACGCAGAAGACTGATGATCTCGGTGAACGGATGATCTCCACATGTGTGGGTCCCACCGTGAAGCATGGCGGAAGAGTTGTGGGGGTGCTTTGCTGGTGACAATGTCTTGATATATTTAGAATTCATGGCACACTTTAACCAGCATGGCTACCACAGCATTCTGCAGCGATACACCATCCCATCTGGTTTGTGCTTAGTGGGACTATCATTTGTTTTTCAACAGGACAATAACCCAAAACAGACCTCCAGGCTGCGTACGAGCTATTTGACCAAGAAGGAAAGTGATGGAGTGCTACGTCAGATGACCTGGCCTCCACAATCACCGACCTCAACCCAATTGAGATGGTTTAGGATGAGTTGGACTGCAGAGCGAAGAAAAAGCAGCCAACAAGTACTCAGTATATGTGGGAACTCCTTCAAGACTGTTGGAAAAGCATTCCAGTTGAAGCTGGTTGAGAGAATGCCAAGAGTGTGTAAAGCTGTCATCAAGGCAAAGGGTGGCTATTTGAAGAATCTCAAATATATTTTGATTTGTTCAACACTTTTTTTGGTTACTACATGATTCCATGTGTATTATTTCATAGTTGTTGTCTTCACTATTATTCTACAATGTAGAAAATATTAGAAATAAAGGAAAACCCTTGAATGAGTGGGTGTGTCCAAACTTTTGACTGGTACTGTATGTAAATGTGATATTTCAGTTTTTTAATTGTAATACATTTGCGAAAATGTTAAGTCAAGGGGTCTGAATATTTTCCAAACGTGCTGTATGTGCGCATGCGTGCGAATGAGGTGGCAAGCTTTCAGTTTGTGCAACAATGTACTCCCCTACTATCGTCCGTTTTCCACTACCTCTCCTTTCTCCAGTGCGGGCTGTGTGCTGGGACTAGGCCTGGTGCTGGGGGCCCTTAGTGGCAGTGGACAGACCGAACACCGGGTCCGTGTGGGCCTCACCCTGGACAAGCTGCTGGAGGCCCTACAGGGGGACAGCAGCAGTCAGGGTCGCATGCTGCAGGAGGTATGGCCCAAATCTTCATATTAGTTTATATCTCATTCACTGCTGTTTTACTCCTGTAGGGTCAGATTTGACACCTGAAACAGGATTCATAACGATGTCTTCCCTTAAATAAATAATTTAGAAGGTTATTAACGGATAATATTTATAGTGTGCTCGCTCACCTTTTATGAATCATTATTTTAAAACATTTAAATGTCCATATGCTATCTCCTTCCCTCATTCCTTTCCTCTCTCCCAAGGTGTTGGCCTACTCTGTAGCAGGTGTGGGGGTGGCAGCCTTCAGTGGAGGGGTAGTTGATGCCCTTAAATCAGAGGAGATCATGAGCACTCTCCGTAGCATGACAGAGGAGAGCCAGCAGGTGAGATGGTACATTTTCATGAGTGTGCGAGGTTTGTGTGTGTTATGTTGTTCATCTACAACTATAAGTCTTTCCTGTGTTGTCCAGACTCCAGGTTTCTCATTGGCTCTTGGCCTGGTTGTTCATGGTCTGTCATCCTGCGGCCACGGCAAGGCAGAGGACATCCAACCCCGCCTTCTGGATGCCTGGATCAAGATCCTACTGGCTGAGGTACTGGAGCGACAACCAGGGCAGAGCAAACGTTTACCTATGTTCCAAACAAGCTATTTTAAACAATGGGCCTGGCATCATGCCAATGAACAGTGTGAGTCCGGCTGTAATTAATTGAGTGGGCTCTCCTCCCCTGTGTTGCAGGGCTGTCCCACCATGCAGAGGCTGGCTGCTGTCAACGGCCTGGTGGCTCTGGTGGGATCAGAGACTGGCATCCTTCAGGTGAGTCTTCCTACATTTGGGATGGGGTTAGTGGAATCTAACTTAAAAGTGCAGTGCTGTACTGTACAAATACAAAAGGTAATCCTCCCAAATGAACAGTTCAAAAACTTCCCCCTAGATAGATAGAGCCAAACCTATTTATGGCTTTACATGTGCAATGGTAGAGTGTGTTCTAAGTGAATATAAGCAAAGAGTATGGATATACTGACAAGATGTCTCCCCGGCCCTAACAATGGGAGTCGTCGTCCACAAAGCAGCACGGCAGGCTGTCTAGCTTCCACCTATCCTTTCTTTGGATTGGCGGATACATCTCATTATTGTAATCCTTTTTTGAATATTCAATGAAAGTTGTTGAAGTCAACTGCCTGAATTCAATGGAGAGAGATGCTGTGCTACTAACCTCATGTCATGAATATGCATGGCCATCTCGAAACAACTCCGATATAAAGTATTTTTTCTCAAAGTTGCCAGGATGTCACGTGTCCTACTTATATCAGTACACTCGTAACAACTTAAGCATTACAAAACTTCTATTAGATCCATTAAACCTCACTTAGCAAATAAGCCATATATTTTTGGGGGGACCAAATTCGACACACTCTCATTGACTACCATACAAAACTCCTTGCTTGGCGAAACAAGTGGGAGACTGATTTTATGCCCAAGTGGGCCTCTCTCTTTCTCTTCCTCTCTGTAAAAAGTGACAATGTGTGTCTGTTCTCTCCCTTCTAGCTGAAGAATGAATCTGAGCAGTCCTCCCAGCAGCAGAGCAGAATGAACGAGGTCATACGGGCCATCACACAGGTAAGAACGTTGATTGATTGAGGACGTTTACTGTCCTTCAAGAGGATGTTGTTTTAACAGCTCACAAGGGACATGCATAAAGCAAGAAACAGGCAACAAACTAACACTGCTCCTGTCTTTCACCTGTAGATCATCACATTCTCAGGGGCCATCGGGCTGCAGTCTAACAGTGCCTGTCTGGTGGGGCACCTCCACCTGGCCCACATGTCCACCAGCCACAGCCGCACAGCAGGTAAGGACCACACAAAAACATGCCTCAGACCTAACATACCTAGAGATTTGTGGCTTCATAGAGATCCAATCATTTAGTGGTTCTATACCAGTGGTCACCAACCTTTTCTGAGTCAAGATCACTTTCTGAATCAAAATGCATGCCGAGATCTATCGCTCTGATTTTTTTCATTAACATGACTTAAAAAATGTAAGCCTTATGCAACATTAACCAATTAAAAACAGTACTGTAGAAATTAGGTTTGTGCAGTAAGCTATCGGCCCAATACACCTTCACCACATACGGGCTTTGCTTGAATTAACCTGCCAATGCATTGCTGTTCGGGACATTAAAACTATATTTCAAAATTTGAGGTAGGCTATATGATCACACCGGTAATAGAGCCATTGGTGTAGTACTTGTGAGGCACAGCTGAGTGAGCATACATTTCAATAATTATGTTTTTATTTTACTGGGCTGGTGCCTGCATCTGATGGTCAGTCTCAGCGGAGGGAGAGAGCAGCAGACTGAGGGTCCGTCTCTCAACATCCCTCCACTCTCCCTTTCCTCCATTGACACTGACCAAAAAAGGGACACCGTCTTCCAGCTGATGGCGAAACTTGAGTCACACCGCATTATATCTGCCGCATGTACAAATTCATGTTGTTACACCTATAAACAGAGAAAGTGAAATATTCCTTGATATTAAAAAAGACCCAAGTAGCTAATGACAACAACGACGCAAGCCTATACAGTCGTGGCCAAAAGTTGAGAATGACACGAATATACATTTTCACAAAGTCTGCTGCCTCAGTTTGTATGAGGGCAATTTGCATATACTCGAGAAAGTTTTGAAGAGTGATCAGATGAATTGCAATTAACTGCAAAGTCCCTCTTTGCCATGCAAATTAACTGAATCCCCCCAAAAAACATTTCCACTGCATTTCAGCCCTGTCACAAAAGGACCAGCTGACATCATGTCAGTGATTCTCTCATTAACACAGGTGTGAGTGTTGACGAGGACAAAGCTGGGGATCTCTCTGTCATGCTGATTGAGTTCGAATAACAGACTGGAAGCTTCAAAAGGAGGGTGGTGCTTGGAATCATTGTTCTTCCTCTGTCAATCATGGTTACCTGCAAGGAAACACATGCCGTCATCATTGCTTTGCACAAAAAGGGCTTCACAGGCAAGGATATTGCTGCCAGTAAGATTGCACCTAAATCAACCATTTATCGGATCATCAAGAACTTCAAGGAGAGCGGTTCAATTGTTGTGAAGAAGGCTTCAGGGCGCCCAAGAAAGTCCAGCAAGCGCCAGGACCGTCTCCTAGAGTTGATTCAGCTGCGGGATCGGGGCACCACCAGTACAGAGCTTGCTCAGGAATGGCAACAGGCAGGTGTGAGGCGAAGACTTTTGGAGGATGGCCTGGTGTCAAGAAGGGCAGCAAAGAAGTCACTTCTCTCCAGGAAAAACATCAGGGACAGGCTGATATTCTGCAAAAGGTACAGAGATTGGACTGCTGAGGACTGGGGTAAAGTCATTTTCTCTGATGAATCCCCTTTCTGATTGTTTGAGGCATCCAGAAAAAAGCTTGTCCGGAGAAGACAAGGTGAGCACTACCATCAGTCCTGTGTCATGCCAACAGTAAAGCATCCTGAGACCATTCATGTGTGGGGTTGCTTCTCAGCCAAGGGAGTGGGCTCACTCACAATTTTGCCTTAGAACACATCCATGAATAAAGAATGGTACCAACACATCCTCCGAGAGCAACTATTCCCAACCATCCAGGAACAGTTTGGTGGCGAACAATGTCATTTCCAGCATGATGGAGCACCTTGCCGTAAGGCAAAAGTGATAACTAAGTGGCTCGGGGAACAAAACATCGATATTTTGGGTCCATGGCCAGGAAACTCCCCAGACCTTAATCCCATTGGGAACTTGTGGTCAATCCTCAAGAGGCGGGTGGACAAACACAATCCCACAAATTCTGACAAACTCCAAGCATTGATTATGCAAGAATGGGCTGCCATCAGTCAGGATGTGGCCCAGAAGTTCATTGACAGCATGCCAGGGCGGATTGCAGAGGTCTTGAAAAAGAAGGGTCAACACTGCAAATATTGACTCTTTGCATCAACTTCATGTAATTGTCAATACAAGCCTTTGACACTTATGAAATGCTTGTAATTATACTTCAGTATTCCATAGTAATATCTAAAGACACTGAAGCAGCGAACTTTGTGGAAATTAATATTTGTATCATTCTCAAAACTTTTGGCCACGACTGTAGATACACTTTCCTTCTCATCCATTACTGCTGCACTGCTTGTTGTAGCGCTGAGTGATAATAGGAAGAACAGGAATTTTATGGATTATAGAAGTGTTGAATACAAAGTGTTGACAGTGCTGAGTCAGAACACTCATAAAAAACAGCAGCTCTTTGCTGTATTCGTTGACCGTCTCTCTCTAGTGATGCTTTTAAACGTTTTGAAATCTCACAGTATCAATTTTGGCGTAGCTTTCTTTTATGTCTGCTACATTATTGCGGTCATCTGAGCAATCTGATTGGCCAGCGGGAACATAGTGCACTTCATTTCCCCTCCAGGCCCACCGTGAAGGCAGAGTTTATACCTTTAGACATATGAAATGGCAACAGTTTGCCTACCCGGCGTGCAAGGCATCTGAAATGGCTGCACCTACAACCAACAGCCCGAGACAAATAAAACATAAATATAGAAACACAAGGCTTTATCGTTGGGTTTTTTACATAAATGTTTGCCGATCGACTAGAACTGTTTGGAGATTGACAAGTCGATCGCGAACAACCGGTTGGTGACCACTGTTCTATACAGTTGTGGCCAAAAATATTGGCAACATTGCACTTTTTTCAAATAATGCACCATTCCTGTTGATTTTTTAAATTTTATTTTATTGGTATCCACATATGCATGTCTTTGGTTTGCAGTTGAACAAAACAAAAGAAATTTGAATGCTTAAGTAGTTAGAAATAATTAGATTTCAAGCAGGTCATTTTCCTTTACTTTGGAATTGAACTCACCTGTGGTGAGTTGCAGGTGTCTGCAGTATAAAAATCACTCATTCAACCAGTTTGAATAGAGAAAAGGACTCATTCTCCTGTTATGTGTCACTGTGTTTACCGCAATGAGCATGGAGAAAAGAAAGAAAACCAGAGAATTAGCTGAGGTCAAGACACAAGATTGTAGCCAAGTGTTGACAATCTCAAGGCTACAAGTCCATCTCCAGAGACCTCGATGTTCCTGTTTCCACCGTACGTAATGTTATCATGAAGGTTAGGGCCCATGCCACTGTAGCCAGCCTCACTGGACGTGGCCGCAAGAGAACTTGATGGAAGATGGCAGCGAAGGATTGTTTGAATGGTGGAGAAAGCACCTCGGTCAACTGCCACACAGACTCAAGCGGACCATCAGACACAAAGGTATGACAGTTTCAACTCACACCATCCGTCGCCAACTCAATGAAAGGGGGTTATATGGTAAGAGACCCAGGAGGAACCCACTGCTGCGAGAGAGACATGAGAAAGCCAGACTGCAATTTGCCAAAACGCACCTGAACATGCCAAGATCCTTCTGGGAGAATGTCCTCTGGACAGATGAGACCAAATTAAGAGTTTTTTTTTTGGCCAAGCACACCATGTCTCTGTTTACAGAAAACAAAATGGAAGTATTCAACGAAAAGTACACCTTCCCTACAGTCAAACATGGAGGAGGTTCAGTGATGTTTTGGGGTTGCTTTGCTGCCTCTGACACTGGGTGCTTTGAATGTGTGCATGGCATCATGAAATCAGGAGAATACTAAGGCATTTTGGAGCACAATGTCGGAACCCAGTGTCAGAAAGCTGGGTCTCCGTCAAAGGTCATGAGTCTTCCAGCAGGACCCCAAACACACTTCAAAAATCACCCAGAAATATAATAATAATAATAATAATAATAATATATGCCATTTAGCAGACGCTTTTATCCAAAGCGACTTACAGTCATGTGTGCATACATTCTACGTATGGGTGGTCCCGGGGATCGAACCCACTACCCTGGCGTTACAAGCGCCATGCTCTACCAACTGAGCTACAGGTTCAAGACAAAACTCTGGACTGTTCTGAAGTAGCCAGCAATGAGTCAAGATCCTAAATCCCATTGAAAACTTGTGGAGAGATCTGAAAACTGTAGTTGGGAGAAGGCACCCTTCAAATCTGGGAGAACTGAAGCAGTTCTCAGAAGAGGAGTGGGCCAAACTGCCAGTACAAAGGTGCAGGAAGCTCATTGATGGCTATAGGAAGCGCTTCATTGCAGTAATTGCGACTAAAGGCTGTGCTACCAAATATTAAGTCTAGGGTATCAATAATGCCATTTGTTTATTTTCTGATTTAAATGGATATATTAAGTTCTGAATGAAAAACAAACATTCTGTAATATTAATAATTAAATAAATTGTGGAGACCAAACGCTTTGGTCAATTTCAACTTATTTTTAGTGAAAATTGTGAGTTACTTGAAAAAAAGTGCAAGAGTGCCAATATTTTTGGCCACGACTGTATGTACTTCTATGCATGACTCAGTATTTTCTTTTAAATACTTTAGGTAGACTTAGCTTGCCCCGTGTAACAACTAATGGAGTCGTGTAAATCGTGCCCCTTCCAATGCATGGAAAAACGCTTAGTCAAGCGCCTCTCTCTCTCTCTCTCTCAGTGCCCCAGGACTTCAGTTACCTCCCAGAGAAGAGTGTGATCAGGTCTGCTGTGGACTTCCTCACCGAGGCAGGAAAGAAAGGTCCAGAGTTTGCCCACCCTAGCCTGGTGAAGACAGCCCTGGCCTCCCTGGCCACAGTGGGAGGGAGTTACCAGTACCCCCCTGTCAACTGGAGCGCCATCCTGTCCCCTCTCATGAGGCTCAATTTTGGTACCGTGATACCTTCTCCACCTATCTGTTCCACATAGTCATACACTTCACAAACACGCAGATAAATGATATGGCCTCCTTGTAAAAGAGATGTTCATCTCAGTAGGAAAGGATAAATATGTACACAGTGAAAGCAATCATGGATTAGCAAAATACATGTTATTTTCCCAACAGGTGAGGTGGTCCAACACCAATGTATAGAGCTGGCATCCAACCAAGCCCAGTCTTCCCAGAGTGCATCTCTCTTCCTGGGGGTGTGGCTGAGCCCTCCCCTGGTTCACAGTCTTAGTGTGAGTCCTCCATAACCCTGTTTGTAATCCTCTATGAATATGCCATTCAGGGATTTTCAATTCTGAATGTCAGTGGATGGTCGAAGTACTATGGGTTTCATTTTCTCCCTGGAAGTTTATTGGTCAATTATTGTTTGGCCAGACATTACAGCTTGTAATACCCCCCCCCCCCCCCCCCCCCTCTGGGAAGGAAGTGAAAAGTGCGAGCCCTCCATTCATTCTTCCTCCACGGTTCTCTTCCCCCTAGATGTGGACGCGAGGTCACCTGTACGACAATCTCTCTGTATGGATGAAGCACGTGTCGGAGGACAAGCTTCAGGTTTACGTGGAGACCCTGGGTCTGCAGCAGTTCCAGCAGCACGTCCGGCCCCAGCGCCTGGCCATCTGTTTGTCCCTCCTCCGGGGCCTGGCACAGGCCATGGCCCTCCCCAACCCGCCCAACACCGTCTGGGCCGTCCTGTGTACTACTATAGAGAAGATCTTCAACGTACTCCCCAACCACATACAGGCAGGGAAAACTTTCTTTTTTTAGACAAGTACACCTGTCACTTATTCTTCTTAGTCAATCACACGACAAGAAATGGCTGTGTGTGCAAGACTAGTGATCACTAAGCATTATTGAATATCGACCATGCACTGAGATGTATGTCCATGGTTTATTGTAGGACCAAGAGGTGCACCTGTACGTGGGAGTCTCCAAATGTCTGTCCGAGTTGGCTGACACAGAGATCGACCGCATCGCCCAAGTCACAGAGGTACTGATTGTCGCCTCACCCCATGTGTCATTAAAATCAACCTTCCCCAAAACCAATGTTGTCTTCCTGCTGCGTTTCTATTTTGTCCGATGTCGATCACATCCCTTCTTTGAGTGATGTGTTGCTCTCTTGCCTCCTCTACAGGAACAGATGGAGAAGACCAGCTTCATCCTGGCTCACCTCACCTCTCAGGGCCGAGTGCCACTCCTGGGCCTCAACGATGTCATCGCGGCCGTGCTCCGGGGTTGGTCCAGCCACAAGGTGGGCTGGCTCCTCCTGCAGACTTTCTACCAATGCCGTCTGGCCGCCAGCCCCAACACAGGTCAGCCCAGCAACCAATCAGCTTTCAGGGCTGGCGGATTTCAACGTTGTGCTTGAACTGATCTGACCTTTTAGATCTATAGAAGTGCCAAGGGGGGTGAGGGGTATTTGCAAAGTGTTTGTAATATACTGCATTGATCGTTTATTGGTCATTGAAGTACTCCTAAAGTGTTTTTGTTTTAGCTGCAAAAGCACACGACTTGAAATACTTTGCAAATCCATTCTCTTTATTAGTTGGATTGCGTGTGCTTGTGCAGGTTTAGAAGGAAACCCTGGTTTATAACAAGTACACTTTCTAGGTGTGTCCAAACGAATGGAGTGGCTTTTGGAGCTGATGGGACTCATAAGAAATGTTGCTTACGGAGTGACCACTGTCAAGTGTGGAGACACCAGGCAGGTCAGTAAAGTATTTTAACACTATTCTCAGAAGCACATACACAGGTGCTGTGTTATTTCTGTGTGTGTGTGTGTGTGTGTGTGTGTGTGTGTGTGTGTGTGTGTGTGTGTGTGTGTGTGTGTGTGTGTGTGTGTGTGTGTGTGTGTGTGTGCGCACATGTGTGTGAATTGATACATGGGACAGCTGGTATGTTTAGAGTTCACGTGCAGGTGTGATATTGGTACAGTGAGCTCAAAGTATTGGGACAGTAACTTTCTCACTCATCATTATTCACGGTTCATTCAGGATTATCCGTAATCATGGTTGCATTCACATTAATGTGGAAGTGTTTAGAAATATATTATATTCTGATTTACAATAAAAGTAACTCCAAAAAGACACACTATTTACCACTTATTTCGATTGGGTATAAAAATCTGAAACACAACCAAAACAAACTGCAAATGAATCCAACAAATTTGTAGTCACAAGCTTGATGTAGTCATTGAGTGCTATGAATATGGGACCAAATACTTCATGTTTGACTACTTTAATACACATACGGTGCAATAATTCAGACCCCTTCCCCTTTTCCACATTTTTTTAACAGCCATATTCTAAAATGGATTCAATTATTTAAAACAAATCCTCATCTACACACTACCCCATAAATGACAATGAGAAAACAGGTTTTTAGATTTAAAAAAAAAATATATATATATATATATTTTATTTTTTTTACCTTTAACCAGGCAGGTCAGTTAAGAACACATTCTTATTTTCAATGATGGCCTGGGAACAGTGGGTTAACTGCCTATTCAGGGGTAGAACGACAGATTTGTACCTTGTCAGCTCAGGGGTTTGAACTCGCAACCTTCCGGTTCCTAGTCCAACGCTCTAACCACTAGGCTACGCTGCAAATGTATTAAAAATATAAAACTGATATCTTATTTGCATAAATATTCAGACCATTTGCTATGAGACTTGAAATTGAGCTCAGGTGCATCCTGTTTCCATTGATCATCCTTGAGATGTTTCTACAACTTTATTGGAGTCCACCTGTGGTAAAATCAATTGATTGGACATGATTTAGAAAGGCACACAGCTGTCTATATAAGGTCCCACAGTTGACAGTGCACGTCAGAGCAAAAACCAAGCCATGATCTGGTGAAGGGTACCAAAAAATGTATGCAGTATTGAAGGTCCCCAAGAACACAGTGGCCTCCATCACTCTTAATTGGAAGATATTTGTAACCACCAACACTCTTCCTAAAGCTGGCCGACCAGCCAAAATAAGCAATCGGGGGAGAAGGGCCTTGGTCAGGGAGGTGACCAAGAACCCATTAGTCACTCTGACAGAGCTCCAGGCTGTGTTCCTCTGTGGCGATGGGAGAACATTCCAGAAGGACAACCATCTCTGCAGCACTCCACCAATCAGTCATTTCTGGTAGAGTGGCCTTACGGAAGCCACTCCTCAGTAAAAAGCACATGACCGCCCACTTGGAGTTTGCCAAAAGGGACCTAAAGGACTCTGACCATGAGAAACAAGATTCTCTGGTCTGATGAAACCAAGATTGAACTCTTTGGCCTGAATGCCAAGCGTCACATCTGGAGGAAACCAGGCACCAATCCCCCAACATGGTAGTGGCAGCATCATGCTGTGGGGATGTTTTTCAGCAGCAGCGACTGAGAGACTAGTCAGGATCGAGGGAAAGATGAACGGAGCAAATTACAGAGAGGTCCTTGATGAAAACCTGCTCCAGAGTGCTCAGGACCTCAGACTGGGGTGAAGGTTCACCTTCCAACAGGACAAGGACCCTAAGCACACAGCCAAGACAACGCAGGAGTGGCTTAGGGACAAGTCTCCAAATGTCCTTGAATGGCCATGACCGAGCCCGGACTTGAACCCGATTTAATATCTCTGGAGAGCCTTGAAAATAGCTGTGCAGCAACGCTCCCCATCAAACCTGACAGAGCTTGAGGATCCTCAGAGAAGAATGGGAGAAACTCCCCAAATAATCTTGCTGCCAAAGGTGCTTCAACAAAGTACTGACCAAAGGGTCTGAATACTTGTGTAAATGTGATATTTCAGTTTTTTATTTTCAATAAATTTTCTAACATTTCTAAAAAACAGTTTTTGCTTTGTCATTATTGGGTATTGTGCGTAAAACTATTTAATCAATTTTAGAATAAGGCTGTAAAGTAACAATGTGGGGAAAGTTAAGGGGTCTGAATACTTTCTGAATGCACTGTATATACTTTCGGTCCCCTAAAATGGGGGGGACTGTGTACAAAAGGTGCTGTAAATTCTAAATGGTTCACCTGATATGGATGAAAATACCCTCAAATTAAAGCTGACCGTCTGCATATTAACCTCACTGTCATTGTATATTTTCAATTCCAAAGTGCTGGAGTAAAACAACAACAACATTTGTCACTGTCCCAATACTTTTGGAGGTCGCTATATGTGCTGCAGGTCTGTAGTTGAATGGCTATCATTCAGGAATTACTTTGGAATGTCGACCCTCGTGAAGTTGTAGCTGTGGTATTTCAAGGAATGGTATGATTTCTGACTTCTATTTGTTAGCATTGGTATGCTTTTATAGTCATTTAATTGCCAAGTGCACAGTGTGTAGTCTTTAAATCAGGTAGTCTATTGTGTGTTGCATATACTTGGGCTGAATAACCTGGACTCCATTACCCCATCATCCTGTGCAGGCCACTGACTTCCTGCTCCAGGTATTCGCTGCGGCGGTGATCTCCTGGGGCGACCACACCATGCCCCTCCTTCTGGGCGTTAGGACACAGTGGTTTCCATGGCAGCAGGGGTCAGAGCCGCCCGGTCTACCTCACGCTCTCTACGGTGACGCCTTGCTGGCCGAGCAGTCAGTCTCGCTATGCCTGTTGGGATTGCCCCACAGCCTGAGGCAGCTATTGGCTAAAGAGCCCTGGAGGGAACAGTCACAGAAGGTAGGTCCCCAACCTCCACACATTGTCATCACACAAACAAAATGATCAATGAGGTTCACTATGTTGAAACAGATCACAAAAGACACTACTACGCACTGCTCTAAACAAAATAAGAGATGAATAATGTCAGTGAATTGGTAGCAGACGGTGTTTACCTATGAGAAAACTATTTTTGTGTGGTTCTTAGTTCATAGATTGGCTTTTCAGCATCACTGAAGGTCCGGAAACTGGTCTGTCAGAGACTTCCATCAACACTGCCAAAGGTGAGACACAGCGCCACAAAGCTCAATGTCCAATTCATAATATGGTCATTTAGCAGACACTTTTATATGGAAAAATAGGAAGTACATGCAGTATTTCAAGACCAAAGGGCTTTTTGATTTTGACCACTGGTTTCTCACACCCCACTGATATTTCTCTCCCCTTTCTGTACAGCTGCCTTGCTGGCTCTGAAGTCCTCCACGGATTTCAAGAAAAAAGCGGTGTGGACGCGAGCGTACGGTTGGTGACCTGGGCCAACTTCCTGCTTTCCTCTAGGCTCACAGGAAGTGACATCACAGCCATTCGGCCCAGCCTGACCTTCTTCAGCTTTGACGCTTCAAACACTCACTGCCTTGGTCTGCATGTAGCAGTATATTGTGGGCGGTATCCCAGGGTAGCAGCCGCAGAGGTCACTTGGGGGTTAGGGATGGAATTTGAGAGGGAGGAGAAAAATAATTCCCCCACTCTGAGGTGTCCTGCTTAAAGCTAGAATCCTTGATTGTTTTGGTAAAAAGCTGAGGGATGGGCCTGAAGAAATGTAACCGCTCTCAAATTCATAGACCGAGCTATGGATGCAAGGACTGACCATCCATTATATCAACATTTATAGTTTGATCTATGTTTTGAGGCTATACAGTGTTTGGTTAATTTATTTTTTACATTGGAGTAGATTTTGGGTTCTGATAAAGTACAACAATTGAACAAAACTCATGAGGCAAGTTACAGTCTTCAAGAATCAATGGGTATATATAAAATATGGATGAAGCAACTAAGGAATCTAGCCTTGTGGAGATAGTCTAGACACCCCTGTGCCTGCCCTTGTTTCAAGGTGGGGCTTTCAACAGTGGGATGCTTTGGCCATGAAACAATCTATTTTCCCCCATGACAAGGTGTGTGTGTGTGTGTGTGTGTGTGTGTGTGTGTGTGTGTGTGTGTGTGTGTGTGTGTGTGTGTGTGTGTGTGTGTGTGTGTGTGTGTGTGTGTGTGTGTGTGTGTGTGTGTGTGTGTGTGTGTGTGTGTGTGTGTGTGTGTGTGTGTGTGTGTGTATCATTCCTGCCACTTGTACTGTGCAATTGTTTACTTTACTAACATTACTGAGAAAAAGACTTGTTGTGCAACACTGAGTTCCTCATTAAAGCACTTGAGATGTTAACACAAACTGATTTTCTGATGCTTTGTTCATTTTAGACTAAGTAGTGCTTAGATTGGACATCAAGCCTTGGAAGAAGAGACCAGCAAGTTTCTCAACTGAACACGTTTATAAACATTTTGCTTATCCAACTATTCCCGAAAGTGTGACCTCATCAAAGCGATGTTGTGCAAAGAAGGCTTCTTAGGAAGATGTTCTCATTTGCTGTTGGGTCATAATGTCTTCATGTCTTCTTAAGTAACTCCTGAAGTGATATATCCTGCAATAAGAAATCCACCTCATTTCCTTTTAATCTTCTTATTCCACTTGTCAAGACGCAGTTCTCTCGCCCTCAGCGAATGCCACACTGTTGCACAAGCCCCTAGAAAGACAAAAGGTTGTCACAGTTAGCAGGTTTGTTCATGGGCAGGGCAAGTAGTTGAATATAAAATATTCCGTACAGGAGCTGTGAAAGTGCTGTGAAAAAGTATTTGCTTACTTTCTGATGTTCTCTTTTTTTTTTTTTTTTTTTTGCGTAATTCTGACACTGAATGTTATCAGATCTTCAACCAAATCCTAATATTAGATAAAGGGAACCTGAGTGAACAAATGACTAAATGTTGATACTTATTTCATTTATTTAATTAACAAGGTTATGCAACACCCAATGCCTCTGTGTGAAAAAGTAATTGCCCCCTTACACTCAGTAACTGTTTGTGCCATCTTTAGCTGCAATGTCGATCAGTCTCTATCACATCCCTTTTGAGGAATTTTGGCCCACACTTCCATGCGGAACTGCTTTAACTCAATGATATTTGTGGGTTTTCGACCATGAACTGCTAGTTTCAGGTCCTGCCACAACATCTCAATTGGGTTTAGGTAGTGGCCACTAGGCTAGTGGTTCCCAAACTAGGGGTCGCAACCCCATGTGGGGTCACCTAATATGAAAATCGGGTAACAGGAGAATTTCCAAAATCCGGAGAAAAAATATATACTTACAAAGACTATATTATTTTTTCTCACAATCATTGTAATGTAGTTAATCTTAAAGATGTAAATTAAAATGATTAAAATCTAAAAGAACCAGAGCGACCTTTAAATAGTGGGAAAAGGCAGCACTTGACCATTGCACATAAATAATTCCCATGGTGAAAAGCTAGGCATTTGATTTGGTGGAAACAAAACATACCATTGTTATATAAGACTGTTCAATGAAGAATTTATGATATTGCTAGCAATCAAGAGAGAACTGAAGCTGGACTCAACTCCCCAGGGTATGCTCTCCAAATGGACGTTAGCTGTGAGAGCCGAGATGCCCATGTATTGACTTTTTGTTCGCTATACACGTCGGCAGATGCGATGATGATGCGTCTCATGATTCCCGAGCATGAAAGGGTACATGGGAGTAGGAAAGATTGGTTTCTCTTTTGGTCCATTCAACAACAGAGCGATACGATCCTTGTTTCAGCAGGATGTTGTATCTATACCTTATGTCATGCCTTATTGGAATGGATTTATTGATAATATCTGTTGGAAAAAAGTTTGGATGTTGCCACAAACATACCTACTTGTTAACAAAATTAAGGAAGTTTCCTTTAAAATTATTCATAAATATTATCCTGCCAACCACTATATGAAGAAGTTTAAGGAAAATATCAACTCAAATTGCTCCTTTTGTAATGACCACCCAGAAACAGTTGTGCATCTTTTTTGGCATTGTATGCATGTAAGAAAACTGTGGCAAGACATCAGTAGGTTTATAATTGAACACATTTATGAAGATTTTACACTATTGTGGAGAGATGTACTGTTTGGATTCTTTACATACAATAGAAATAAGCGGAATCATTTTTATGTAATTAATTTCATTATTCTTTTGGCCAAATTTCATATACACAAATGTAAATTTACAAACAGAAAACCACATTTTCGTATCCTACAAAAATAAATTGAACTGTATTTTAAGACAGTTAAATGCTCTACTAACAAAAAAGCTGTTAGAATTGTAAGTATATGCATGTCCCTTAAGGTCCTTGTGTAATTGTAATGTGATATTGTACCCCCTAGCTCGATTGTCCATTGTTTGTAATCTATGTATGCTTGTGTTCCGTCATGTGCTTTATGTATTGATTTGTTGTTAATAAAAATAAAAATAAATAAAAATAAAAAGGGTACATGGGATATTTAGTTTGCTGCGTGCCTCTATTGATAAAAAACAGATTCCAGGGTTTCGAATGGTGGGCTTTTGCACAGATTTGGCTCCATCTACAGCGGAACGGCGGGCAGGCCTCTGCACGCTAGTTATGAATGTGTCTCACTCTGCCATATGGACGCATTGTATGATACACCCACTGAGCTATAGTGGATACACCGAGAGCAACTGGCGGAAAAAGACCTGAGAACAGAACTCGGATGTGTACTGCAGCAGGTAACTTCGATTGTAAAACTACATCAAACCACAATCCACTGCGCGCACGCCAGTTCGCAACACTATGTGGAGATATGGGATCCGAGCATGACAATGATCCATTTCATACCCATGCTTGGCGGTTATCGAGGGGGAGTGTTGGGAATATTTTTCGCATTGAGAGGAACCGTTGTCATTTACAATGGATGTGTTAAAAAAAATAATTTTAAAAAGACTAACTAAAATAAAATGTATCCTTGCCTATGTAACAGACACTTGTGAAACTGAATGAACTGAACGCATGCATGCAGGGGAAATACATTTGAAAAAACATTCTACAGATGAGTGACTGAATCGGTGGATTCATATGAAAGAATTCTTATTTGAGAGTCTTTCAAAAGCGAACCACCACCACCTTCCCTCGGCTCACACGAGTGATGACTGCTCACCTCCCAACACTTGGAAGTTTCACTGTGATCCTGGCTCAGTTGACATGCCCATAAGTAAAATCGAACAGCTGATCGAGCTGTCATGTGACCGAATGCATTCACAGGTCTCTAAGAACGAGTTTTGTTTCTCTGTTCCTGGAGAGCTACTGTCCTGTAAGTTTTCACCCCACCTCTCATCTAGCACACCTGATTCTAATAATTAGCTTTTTTTGTATTTAGTTCATTGTTGACATAATTCCTAAATATTTTGCTTGTAAGTAATGAACTTTTCAAGATTTGTAACTTTCAAAATACATAAATCATCACTGTTCAAAACAACTCAAGAAATCTCTGATATTCACTGCATTCAAGACAACTGGGAACTCAGAAATCTCTGACATCCGACTTCACTGCATTCAAAACAACTGGGAACTCTGGGGGAAAAACGAGCTCCGAGAGGAAAAAATCGCTTTGAACAGCTATCCAACTTGGAATTCCAACTCGGAAACTCTGGCCTCTTTTTAGAGCTCCGAATTCCCGACTTGAAGATCACTAGCGTCATGATTTGACCTTGTATCCTAGTTGTCTTGAAAGCAGCACAAAACTCATGGTACCCTTCGCCAGCTCATATCTGTGTGAAGCTGTATTCAGCGCATTCATCTGCATTAAAACCAAATGTCGATCCAGGTTGGATGTGACAGCGGAGATGAGGAGTGCAGTGTCGACCACGCCCCCTGACTTTGAGAAGCTCCGACGGCGACATGCATTAAGCACACCCGTCTCATTAGTGGTGGTGAGATGAGATACATTGTCAGACTAATTTCCAATTGACTGAGAAGACAATCAGAAATACTGTTAGAATGTTTTTCAATTGACCGCCATGGCCCCAAATAAAAAAGTAAACATTGGCTGTCATGTACAGAACTTTTTTCACATGGTTGTGAGGATTTTCAGATATCAAAATGGGGTCGTGGGACAAAAAAGTTTAGGAAACCCTGGACTAGGCCATTCCAGAACTTGGAATGCGTTGCTTTTGAACTATTCTGATGTAGACTTGCTTGTGTGTTTTGGATGATTGTCTTGCTGCATGACCCATCTGCGATTCAGCTTCAGCTCACGGACAGATGGCCTGACATTCTCCTTTGGAATTCTCTGATACAGAGCAGAATTCATGGTTCCTTCAATGATGGCAAGTCGTCCAGGTCCTGAGGCAGCAAAGCATCCCCAAACCATCACACTATCACCACCATGCTTAAACATTGGTATGAGGTTCTTACTGTGGAATGCAGTGCTTTGTTTCCGTCAGACATAGTGGAACTCATTTAAGGAATTAATTACAGAAACATTCCATTTTTGTAAATGGCTCGTCCAGTTTCATTCAGCTTGCGCCTTTAGGATCTGCTAAGGAAGCTAAATCTGTTAACTTACCAACAGCCAGTAAAGGTAAGTATGCCTTCAGGAGGATAGGGAAGTAAATGCCTGCAGACACCGGCAGGCTGAGCTGGAATGAGTATGTTCCCAATGACTCAAAGTAAGGCAGTGATTGGTGAATGGTAATGCCTGGAAAAGACCAAAGCAGAATGATTCTTCGCACACACTCTTCGATACACAAAATAGACCAAGTGGAAGGCAAAATTGCAAAAATGTCTATGGTCTACTGTTAAAACACAGAAGTTGTTTAGGCAAAATGCATGTACTCTGTACAGTCTAAAAAAACACACACAGGCGCCTAAAGAAGTTGGAATGTGTCCCATTTCCTGACTTTAATATCTTGGTCAGCCTGCTGTGCCAACTCACTTCCTGTCTGCTCTAAATATTATTTCCTCACAACATGCAACGCCTGACTAATGCGCCTGACACATCCTCACCGACTGTAATAGGATAAAACAAGACACTGAGTGGAGATTAAAACATACCAAGTGAAAGTGTACTATTACATTTCTCTATCTTCTCTCCCCTCAAAAAAAAAGAACTTAGAAATGCCTCATGAGCTTAGTTCAACCGTTGTACCCCATCAGAACCCAACATATAATCTTGTTTTACTACAATGTTTGTAAACAACATAAATGTAAACAAACGCTGTATAGCCTCAACACGTGGTTTGGATAACATGGATGATCAGTTCTTTTATCCATAGCTCTGTCTATACATTCGAGAGTGGTTACATTTCTCAAACTCTATCTCTCATCTCTTTACTAAAAGAGTGATGGGGTCGAAGCTTTGTTATTGTTTCAACTGCAGATTGGCCCTTTAAAGGGGCATTCCGTAAGCTGCAACGAGCCCTGAGTCTGTAGATGGTCTAATGAATCTGTTGGTCAGGAACTAAATTCTGTGAGAGAAAAATAACATTCCAAGCAACCTATAAAACCACTGTTTAATGTTTACTGTCAAAGCATCGGTCTCAAACCCCCACTGTATAAAAACAGCAGGTTCATTCGGATATTCTCTTTTTTGTAACCATATTCACATCCCTGCAAGAATCTAGTTCAAAAACCAGGAGGTGTATTTTAATAGCTGAAATAATCACTGAGCTGTGGTAATGAAATCTTACTGAGTGCCCCTTGTGTAAAATAATAGTAACATATGAACCTTCTGTGATGACTGAGACTATGTAGATGGGGATGGATAGGGTGTATCGAGCCCACAGCATGCCAAAGGAATCTGTGCCCATCAAACACAGGAGAACATGGGGGTACCTGCAAATGCCAGACAGAACCAAAAGTCAACCCATTAGCAACCATTGGAGTGGTGCACAGTTTTGTTCCACATTAACACTCGTTTCAAGTGTTAATGTCACGTGCACAAGAACAGTGAAATGCCTTTCATGCAAGCTCAAAACCCAACAATGCACTAACCAATATCAATGTAGCACTAAAAATGACATAAGTTAGAACAAAAACACACAAGAAATAAGAAAGAGAAAGTGAGAAGCTACAGTGCTTGCAGAAAGTATTCACACCCCTTGACATTTTACACATTCTGTTAGAGCCTGAATGTAAAATTGATTAAATGTTTGTGTCACTGGCCTACACACATTACCCCATAATCTCAAAGTGGAATTATATGTTTCAAATGAACTACAAATGAAACGCTGAAATGTCATGTGTCAATAAGTATTCAACCCCTTTGTTATGGCAAGACTAAATAAGTTCAGGAGTAAAAATGTGCTTAACAAATCATATAAGTTGCATGGACTCACTCACTGTGTGCAATAATAGTGTTTAACATGGTTTTTGAATGACTACCTCATCTCTGTACCCCACACATACAATTATCAGTTGAGCAGTGCATTTCAAACACAGAATCAACCACAAAGACCAGGGAGGTTTTCCAATGCTTTGCAAAGAAGGGCACCTATTGGTAGATGGGTAAAAAAAAGCTGACATTGAATATCCCTTTAAGCACGGTGAAGTTATTAATCACACATTGCATGGTGTACCAATACACCCAGTCACTACACAGATACAGGCGTTCTTCCTAACTCAGTTGCCGGAGAGGAAGGAAACCACTCAGGGATTTCACCATGAGGCCAACGGTGACTTTAAAACAGTTACAGAGTTTAATGGCTGTGATAGGTGAAAACTGAGGATAGATCAACAACATTTGAGTTACTCCACAATACTAACCTAACGGAAAAGAAGTCAGTGAAGAAGTAAGCCTTGCAAAATACAAATATTCCAAAACATGCATCTTGTTGCAACAAGGCACTAAAGTTATACTGTAAAAAAATTGGCAAAGCAATTTACTTATTTTTCCTGAAAACAAATTGTCATGTTTTGGGCAAATCCAATCCAACACATTAATGAGTACCACTCTCGATATTTTCAAGCATAGTGGAGGCTGCATCATGTTATGGGTATGCTTGTAATCATTAAGGACTGGGGAGTTTTGAGGATAAAAAATTAACTGAATGGAGCTAAGCACAGGCAAAATCCTAGAGGAAAACCTGGTTCAGTCTGCTTTCCATCAGACACTAGGAGATGAATTTACCTTTCAGCGGGACAATAACCAAAAACACAAGGCCAAATCTACACTGGAGTTGCTCACCAAGAAGACAGTGAATGTTTCTGAGTGGCCGAGTTACAGTTTTGACATAAATCTGCTTGAAAATCTATGGCAAGACCTTAAAATGGTTGTCCAGCAATGATCTACAACCAATTTGACAGAGCTTGAAGAATTTTGAAAAGAGTAATTGAAATGTTGTACAATCGAGATGTGAAAAGCTCTTAAAGAGATATTAACCAGAAAGACTCACAGCTGCAATCACTACCAAAGGTGATTCTAACACATGGACTTAGGGGGTTGAAGACTCATCTAATCAAGATATATTCATTTTATTTTTCATTCATCTTTTACAAATGTTAGATGTTTTATTCCACTTTGACATTACAGAGTATTTTGTGTAGATTGTGAACAAAAACAATACAATTAAATCCATTTGAATCCCACTTTGTCACACAACAAAATGTGGAAAAAGTCAAGGGGTGTGAACACTTTCTGAACTTTCTGAAGGATACTGTGTCACGCCTTGGTCTTAGTATTTTGTGTTTTCTTTAATTATTTGTTCAGGCCAGGGTGTGACATGGGTTTATTGTGTTGTCGTATTGGGGTTTTTGTAGGCATTGGGATTGTGGTTGATTAGGGGTGTGTCTAGCATAGGCTTGGCTGCCTGAGGCGGTTCTCAATCAGAATCAGGTGATTCTCGTTGTCTCTGATTGGGAACCATATTTAGGTAGCCTGGGTTTCACTGTGTATTTTGTGGGTGATTGTTCCTGTCTCTGTGTAGTGTTCACCAGATAGGCTGTGATAGGTTTTCTCGTTCCGTTTGTTGTTTTGTATTTCTATAGTTATTTCATGTATCGTCGAAGTTTCATTAAAGAACATGAGTAACCACCACGCTGCATTTTGGTCCAACTCTCCTTCAACAGACGAACGCCGTTACATACTGTACTGGAGTGATAAAGGTATATATGTAGAGCTAAGGTGACTAGGCATACAGATATATGATCAACAGAGTAACAGAAGTGTAAATTATGATTATATGTGTGTGTGTGTGTGTGTAGAGTCAGTATTAATGTGTGCATGTGTGTGTTGGCATGTCAGTGAGCGAGAATGTGTCAAGTCCTGTGAGTGTGCATAGAGACAGTGCAAAAATAAAATACAAGGGTCAACTCAGACAGTGCGTGAAGCCATTCTGTTAGCTATTTAAAAGTCTTATCGCTTGGGGATAGAAGCTGTTCGGGAGACTGTTGGTGTCAGACTTGATGCACCGGTACCGCTTGCCATGCGGAAGCAGAGAGAACAGTCTACGGCTTCACGACTGTGCCTATAGTCCACAATCATCTCCTTGGTTTTACTGAGGTTGAGGGAAACGTTGTTGTCACGGCACTATACTGCCAGGTCAACACACCTGTTCCAGCCTAACTAATCAAGGGCTAGGTGAATAGTTGAATCGGATGTTAGTGCTGCGTTAGGACAAAAATGTGCAACCCAAAACCTTTTAATGTCTTTGTTCCGATTAAATATACATACCTTAACAGATCTAGAATATTCCAAAGGTAAAACTGTGCAGACACAACCGGTTTACTCTGGATCTCCTCTTGACTGACTATCACCATAAACAGTAGGAAGTTTCTGGTCATAACCTGGACAAGAAAACGTTGGCATTAGACTACTTTTGAGGTCTTTGATATTGTCGTGAACCACAGAAGTCGTTGCAGACATACTGTGCTTTCCAAAATGACATAGTGCATCACTTATCTCCATTTGTTGCTTGCACAGTCACGTACAGTCGTGTACACACCAAACAGGACCACTAATCAGAGATGAATTGCTCTAACCGGTCCAATTTTGTCTGATCGGTGAAGTGAAAAATCTCAATGAATGGATGAAGGGTACACTTTGTAGTCTTTGAACAGGGCCCAGACTCCAGAGGGACAGAACACAGTGTTAAGCTTGGCAGTGGCACACACTTGAACAAACCGTGGCAGAAGGCGTGCCTTCTCGATCCCATCAGCGATGTGGAAGAGCTCCAGCACGGACAACAGCTGGCATAGACTCATCACAACCCCCACAGCATAGAAGGTGTCAGCAAGCGCGTCTGGAAAACAAAGAACATTCGGTTCGGGTTCATACGTTACCTTTACTCATACTGCATTATACAGTCACGTAAAGCATTTATGAATAGGCTCTTGAGTCTAGACAAGGGATGGGCAACTAATGGCAGCAGTTTTCCTCGTTATGTAAGTCACTGACTGTCACCCAAACATTTTTAGATTCGTCTCCACTCTTGTAAAAAAAAGTGCTAAGTATAACCATATAGGGTTCTTCGGTTTGTCCCCATAGGGGAACCCTTTGGCAAAATGTGTAGAGTTGCATGAAATCTGTTATAAAATGCTAAATCTTCTCTCCCCTCAATGGCAAAATGTGTAGAAATGCAGCAAACTTGCTTTAAAATTGCAAAAGCGAAAACAATTTCTCTCAGCTGTCAAGAGGGGGATGCGAAAATGTTTTCAAAATTATGACAAAAGGCTAAGGCCAGCTCTGACTGCGTGTGCGTAATGAATGAAGGAACATAAAGATGTGATCTGAGTAATAGCGCAGTAACGCGTAGCCTACTTGAAGTATAGGCTTTACCGACATTTAAAGCACGCTTCCGGGTTTTCCGATCACGAGTATCAAGCATGATAAAACTTACGAATAACAGTAGTAACGATATCAGCACACCGGTAGCAGACCCCTGCAGCGCCTCGTTATGAGTTCAGTGGAAGTTGCCCATCCCTGGTCTAGACTATCCAGTTCTGCTGTTTTGACTCTGATCTCGACAACTTACCTCCACCAAATGTGAGAAACCTGGCTGTCATGTTTGCAAATATCCATGTGTGCCCACAGAACTGAAGCAGGTTATACAGGAAAAGGTAAGCAAGTCGAATGCTGAGCCTAGAAAAGAAAAGAATACACACTAATACAAGATTTATAAAAAATGATGATATGCATACCTTCCACAAGAAGGCATCTTTTACAGTATTTAGCATCATAATAGCTCATGACAATACAACATAAATTATCATTATTTGAATACAACAATTATAAGAATAATATATATGTATTTGTTTGGCAATAAAACAAATCCTTATACAGCCTACTACGCGACTCAATTCTTAACTTTGTCTTATGTTTTCCTAAAACTCCTCAACAAGTCTTGACAAATCCGGTTGTGGTTAATGGCTTGTTGGAATAAATGAGCATAATAGGCTTAGGCTACTGAAAAGAATGTTAACAGTCACGCAATGTTCAGCCACATAAAGCCCCTCGACTAACCATTTGGTGATTTTCTATGCAGTTCTGTGATAAGGGGAAGTTTCCAACATAAGCATAACCTAAAGTATGTCCAAGTAGAGGTCTCTGCGGCAAAATTCTTATTTCATTCCGAAATTGGGCAAGACAAAGCTTTGTGTCCTTACCTCATTTCACCTGGAAACGACGGACGAAAAAGTAAATGATGTACTTAAGTTGTTTCCTGTGCTTTTGGAAATCCCAAATTCGAGGAAGTAGACATCTCTCTCATACAAGGGCAACTATCTGACGTCAAGGAGGTTGGTCGGATATTCAGTGATGTTTGGTGCTTTTTCCTCCTAAAAATATTATGATGATGCGGATTCTGTATGCGCACTATGGCGCGTGCTTGCATATATTACGTTGTCTATTCCTCTACTTAAAATATTATATAAATCAAAGGTCCATAAATATGATAAATAAAACAAACAATAGATCAAATTTGGTATGAATATGAATTATACTAGAATTCAATCATACCTGCAGTGCTTTGTTACAATGCTGCATGGATAAACATAAATCCGGGTATTCAGAGGCAGACAGTGGTGTTATTGTATTCAGAGTCAGACCACCACCAAGTTCACTACACTGATGTCAGAAGTGGGAAGACACTGCACGGCCGAAGAGTGAGCAGACCCATGAAGGGTTTTGAGAGAATGTTGAGGTGTGGGAATGCACTAGACTACCTAAGAGAACCTGGCACCCTTGTTATGCATCTTTCCCCAGTGGTTTAAGTTGCTGATTTCTGACCATCTGTCAGATATGGGGGTTAATGCCCTCTAGTGGTTGATTTTGAACAAGGGAATTCAAACTCAGTCCTTGAGGTCTTCACATCACTGGTTTTCTTACTCCATAATCTGTTTTTAAACCACACCCTGTAAACCAACCTAATCTAACTTGATGTAAAATGTTAAACAACCTTGGTCATTTGTTTGGTATTACAGGACTAGGTCATCCAGACATTTCCACAAAGTCAACTTTTGGCTAATATAGTGTATGGGAATGAATCCATGTGACCTCCATGTTGTGCTTCCCCAATGCCGGCATAACAGAAGCCATGCAGCGGGACATGCCAAGGGGTCTGGCAGCCTGCCACTCTGACACCTCAGGATTTGGGTGTGAACTGCACCCACAGGGTCCAACCCAATCAAATCTCATTTTATTTGTCACATGCTGAGTAAACAACAGTTGTAGGCTAACAGTAAAATGCTTACTTACGGGCCCTTCCCAACCATGCATAGAGAAAGAATATAAAAGTAATAACACGTAATAATAAAGGTAATAATAAATACACTGAGTACGTGGCTATATACTGTACACGGGATACCATTACCGAGTTGCTGTGCAGGGGCACGAGGTAATTGAGGTAGATATGTAAATATAACTAGGAATAAAGTGACTAGGTAACAGGATAGATAATAAACAGTAGCTGCAGTGTATGTGATGAGTCAAAAAAGTTATGCAGATTGTCCGGGGAGATATTTGGTTAACTATTTAACTAACTCCTATGGCTTGGGGGTAGAAGCTGTTCAGGGTCCTGTTGGTTCCAAACTTGGTGCATCGGTACTGCTTGCCGTGCGGTAGCAGAGAGAACAGTCTATGGCTTGGGTGGCTGGAGTATTTGACAATTATTTGGGCCTCCCTCTGACACTGCCTGGTATAGAGGTCCTGGATGGCAGGAAGCTCGGCCTCAGTGATGTAATGGGCCGTACACACTACTCTCTGTAGTGCCTTGCTGTCTCTGACCTCCTTATAGGCTAGGCTGTCTCATTGGCGTCAGTGATCAGGCCTACCACCGTCAAGTCATCAGAAAACTTAATGATGGTGTTGGAGTTGTGCCAAGCAGTCGTGGGTGAACAGAGACTTCAAGAGGGGACTAAGCAGGCACCCCTCAGGACACCCATGTTGAGGATCAGCGAGGCGGATTTGTTGTTGCCTACCCTCACCACATGGGGGGCGGCCCGTCAGGAAGTCCAGGATCCAGTTGTAGAGGGAGATGTTCAATCCCAGAGTCCTTTTGCTTAGTGATGAGCTTGGAGGACGCTATGATGTTGAATGCTGAGCTGTAGTCATTGAACAGCATTCTCTCATAGGTGTTCCTCTTGTCCAGGTGGTAGAGGCCAGGTTGGAGATTGCATCATCTGTGGATCTGATGGGGAGGTATGCAAATTGGGGTGGGTCCAGGGTGTCTGGGATAATGGTGTTGATGGTGTTGATGTGAGCCATGACCAGCCTTTCAAAGCATTTCATGGCTACAGATGGGAGTGCTACGGGGTGATAGTCATTTAGACAGGTTACTTTAGCATTCTTGGTCACATGAACTATGGTGGTCTGCTTGAAACATGTAGGTATTACAGACTGGGTCAGATTGAGGTTGAACATGTCAGTGAAAACACTTGCCAGCTGGTCAGCGCATGCTCTGACTACGCATTCTGGTAATCCATCTGGCCCTGTGGCCTTGTGAATGTTAACCTGTTTAAAGGTCTTCCTCACATCGCTACGAAGAGCATGATCACACAGTCATCCACGTCAAGGCACTTATTAATGAAGCCGGTGACTGATGTGGTAAACTCCGCAATGCCATCGGATGTGCTAGCGACACAGTCTTGTAGCTTTACCATCCACTTCATCGCACCACTTCCGTATTAAGCGCATCACTGGTAATTCCTGTTTAAGTTTTTGCTTGTGTAAGCAGGAATCAAGAGGATAGAGTTATGGTCAGATATGACAGATGGATGGCAAGGGAGAGCTTTGTATGCGTTTCTGTGTGTGGAGGAAAGGTCATCTAGAGTTTTGTCGCCTCTAGTTGCACAGGTGACATGCTGGTAGAAATGAGGTAAGACGGAGTTCAGTTTCCCTGCAATAAAATCACTGTCCCCTAGGAGTGCCACCTCTGGATGAGCATTTCCTTGTTTACTTATGGCCCTATGCAGCTCATTGAGTGTGGTCTTAGTGCCAGCATCGGTTTGTAAATAGATATCTATTAGACACCAGGATGGGGTAGTGGTGGGGATGGCGGGGGTTCGGGTTAATGGTGTGTGGTAGAAAATAAACAATGGAGCTTGTAAGGAGCGACCCTGCATGCCGGGCATGGATAAGAGTATTGATGACAGTTCACTTTTGCTCGCATTGAATGTCTTAAAGACACAGGCCCTCGATTACTGCAGAAAAGTAGCACCCAACGATTTCTGTTTTTCAGATCACACAAATGTCTCATTGCCAGGGCTTTAGTAAAGTAAGACTGTCTGTCGGGACTGGGTAGAGGTTCCCACCATATAGGAAGGTCAGAGTGACACCGGAGAAGTACTCAAGGCCATTCCAAGTTTGCAGTCTTTAGATGCCTGTGTCTCTGCTGGCTCTACCACAGTGTACGGATGAAGAAATGCCTTGTTGAAGGGGGGACGTTAGGACGCTCTCCACACAATTCCAAACCAAACGGCTTCATGCCAATATGGCTGCCTACAATGTGATTGATTATCTTACACTTTACTATTTACCTGGTGTTTACTTTGAGAAAAGAGGTAAGATTGTTATTACACAATAAGTATCTAGTATTTACTATTATGTTTGTTAAGTAATATTTAGTACCATTAGGTAGCAGGTATATAGCTACCAACTGTCTAGAATTCCTTAAAGTAGGATACTAGATGTATCTCAACTGGCTGTTTAGTTTATGACCTTACAGAGACAGTATACAGTATGAACACATGCCTGTATTGCAGTTGTCACAAATCCATAAAACGTGACTCCAGAGTCTAAGGTCACCCAACCATCATATTCTTAGAAAAAAAACAATACTAATCAAAATGGATTGCTAGACGGACCAAGCGAGAATCATGTTTCTGTGAAAACATATTCTGTTTTCAGGGCCCCATTACAACCACAAGGCACCAGCCCTTAATATAGTTCTCTGTAGGCAACCAAAGGAGCCTGTTTGCTAACGGGCAGCCCTTCAACAGACCTGGTGTCCCAAGGAGGCCGGGTTAAATACAACCCAACGAGCTCCTTGTTGTCAGGGCAGGTGACTAAAGAGAGGCCCAGTGTCTGCTCAGATTTGTCAGCCAACCAAACCGCTACCAATGTTTTTCATTGCTCCCCAACTTAATCCTAGACCTATAGGTATGTGGAATGGGTCAATCCGAGGCAATTCATGAAATTCGCCACAGTTACAGCATGTATAAAAGGTACAGGGAAATGTTTGCATTACAATAATGAATATCCATCATTTAAAAAAAGTCAAATATAAAGTTATTAGAAGAAGGTCGTATGCAAAGTAATAAACTGATATGTACATAATAGGATGTACAGAATAGATACTGAATGTGCTATGCCAAGTATAACTGTATTTACAAATATAAAGTGTGTGTAGTGTCTTGGTAGTGCAGTTAAATCAACAGTATACACTAGGTAAGCAGCGTTTAATATCCCCCCCCCCCCCCCCCCGGAGACACCCTCGGAGAGTGGGGTCATAGCCAGAGATCAGCCGGCGACCTTGGAGCAATTACGCTTAAGCGCCTTGCTCAAGGGCAGATCAACAGATGTTTCACTTTGTCGGCTCAGGGATTCAAACTAGCAACCGTTCGGTTACTGGCCCAACGCTCACAATGCAAATAGTCTTGCTTTCATACCTCATACATGCAATCTTTGGAAAATAAAACCGATGACCTACGCGGAAGATGAAACAGTACTGTAGCTTAGCATCTGCTAACCCTAGGCTACCTGCCATGGTTAGACATGTACGTTTTGGATGTGGGGTGAGTCAGTACAAGTAGTCTCTAGGTGTAGATAGTCTTTAAAGACGGAATCGGCAGTAGGGGGGGGGGGCAGCGTCACTGGCTGCCCCACAGCGTTGTTAGTGCAGAGTACATATTGTTCTCTTCTATCGCGCGTGCAATAATGTGCGTTTGTTTGTTGTTTGCAGCAAGTTCTTTGTTGTCGTGATATGGCAAACGGACGTGGCAGCTTTAAAGGGCAACCCCGCCACTTTTCAACCTCATTTTCAGTATCTCCAGCACAATACCAGTGTAAAAACATATGTGAAAACGGTGCAATTCTAAGAAACAAATTTAAAGTTGCAACGTTTTACCCGGATGACATCTTCAAAAGTGAAAACATTTTCAAACAGTGATTTTCAAACACTATGAGATTTCGCGGTGGCGTGGGGAGCAGGAAAATACCCTCCCTCTGGATAGAAACTCATTGTAAGTTTTGAAAATCACTGTTTTCTACTTTTAAGCATAGCCTGCGATGCCACAGGGAAGCATTTTCTTTAGGACCGTTCATTTCTTTTTTAACAACAGATCATAGAAACGCTCTGTCTTCACATATTTAGACACTGGTTTGGCGCCGGAGATGATGAATATGAGGTTGAAAAGTGGTGGAATTGCCCTTTAAGGTGCAAATAGTCTCAGTTGTGCATCTGAGCAAGTAGACAGCTAGGGTTAGCTGGTGCTAGAAATGAGTTGAAATTCCAATTCAAGAATGGAGAAGTGCCTTGTCAAAATTGATGATTGAAGTAACTGTCATTAGAGAAATGGGGAGTGTTCTGTTGTTCTTTTTGAGAGTAAGGTGGGCAAAGTGAAATTGAACAAAAAACAAAACAAAAGTTGGATTTGATTTCTTGAATTAAACAAGTATACAAAAATTATTATACAAACACTATACAAGTAGCAATTGTCATGCAAATGTCCTGTAACATTACGCTTACCACCCACACAATAAAGGCTCCAGTACCAGGTCCCATACAAACATACCAGGATCCATATCAGATAACCTTTACACCTAGTATCTACCCTCCCTTTGGAAATCCCCTGTCCAGCTCCAGCCTTGACCCCATTGGCTGACTAGCTGATAAATGCAATTGTGACAGATGGTAAAGCCGGTCGGACTCATCATGCCTGTTCACCAGGCTTCCTCTGGAGCCTCGCAGGGTGTCAGGCTCCCACCGGCCCGTTCTGATGTTACAGGTACAGGGTTCGGAGGCCATCCGTCAGCTACCCAACACCTCCATGCCTGTACAACCCTCCTATCACTGTTATGTTCTCTCCTATGTGTGTGAAGTGTGAACCCACAGCCACTGCTAACATGACCCAGTAGAGAAAGGCTCCAGGATCAGTGGAAGCTGCTGAGGGGAGGACGACTCATAACAATGACTGGAATGGCATCAAACGCATAGAAACCATGTGTTTGATACTATTCCACGTATTCCTCTCTAGCCATTACCACGAGCCCGGCCTCCCTAATTAAGGTGACACCAACCCCCTGTATCCAAGGATCCATTTATTTATTTAATTTAAACTTTATTTAGCGAAGTCAGTTAACAACAAATTCTTATTTACAATGACGGCCTACCACGGCCAAACCCTAACCCGGAGAACACTGGGCCCCCGGACAACGCTGGGCCAATTGTGTGCCGCCCTATCGAACTCCTAATCACAGCCGGTTGTGATACAGCCTGAAATTGAACCAGGGTCTGTAGTGACGCCTCTAGCACTGAGATGCTGTGCCTTAGACCGCTGCCCCACTCCGCAGCCCCATGTGTTGGGTTGTTATCTTTGTTCTAGACCTTTTTTTGTATTTTAGCTTACAGCTGTTTCACTTTCTCTATCTGTCTGTCTCTCGCTCTCTCATTGCATACAAAAAAATGCCACAGGCATAACATGAACCATCAGGCTTTTTTGTGGATTTGAATACAGTCCCATATACTGTATGTGTGCCTTGCCTATGAATTGAGATGAGAGATATGGTCCATCTAGGAAGCCTCGTGTCTGGATGAGTTATTGGCTGCTAAAGAAGATGTCTTGCCTTGCCTCCCGATAGCTGATAGCTTTTACAGGGATTTTCACAAGACATCTTAGAACCTGTACTAGCCCATAGCAGAGTATGACCTATGAGCTCTAACTAAATTCACTGGGGGAATACAGTGCTGTGTTGAATACCTTGAGATATTAGGCAATGGCTATAATTATCACCTTGGAAATGTATATAGTGAAGCTGTACACAGTGAAGACCCATTGTACGGTTAAAATACACTGAAGCAGTGTTTGTATCTAGACATATTGTGTTTTGAGAGGTTTTGTGAGAAGAAAAAATTAGAAAAATGATCAATCATGACAAATCATTGATCCAGTGAAAGTCTGCACTGTGTGTATTGGTGTGTATTGGTGTGTGTGTGTGTGTGTGTGTGTGTGTGCGTGCGTGCATGCGTGCATGCGTGAATTCTAGGGTACCAGTTCCTTGTTAACCACCCGCAGAGGACTTGAAACCATTTACGATTAACGGCCAACATGATTTACCACCTGCTGTTTTAACAAGCTGACTCCAAAAGTAACTGTATCTACTCTCCAAGACTTGCACAGACCAGCCCGCCTGTCTAAAATAGCCCTCTAAATTTACCCTGTTTCAGTGGGGGAAGGAAGGTTTAGCCTTGGTCACAGCACGGAATGGTGTTTTTTAATGGAGTGAGGTCCGCATAGGAGAGACGGTCAGGTAAATATACTTGGTCCTAGACAGCCGAGGCAAACAAGTGACAGATATACAGACAGGCAGATGGGCAGACAGACAGAAATATACAGACGGTAGAAATCATTTGGATTATGCAGCAGAGGCCGGAGTTATTCAGACGCAGAGCTGACATAACTGGGGCTTCGCCCACTTTCCTTCTCTTCCCTGGCGGCTGGGTACCTCTCTGGTTACCTAGATACCCAGTGTACATTACACGGTTGGCCACCATTGCCCTGCAGAGCCATGGAGATTCTACAACTGTGCTTCTTTGTTGGATGCCCACCCTGACTCCCCAAAGGCAGCTTTGCCCTGATCGCTCGTGGGCCTTATCAATTTATTCCTTCCTTCCTTCCTCTCTTCCTGGCTTAGGATTCAATCAGATATGCATTAACCGACAACTGCATAGAGGGTGTCAGATGTGAAACTGCTTTAGAGCTGTCAAATCCACCTACCTAAAGCAGACATTGCCATTGCATGAAGACAAATCCCATGCAGCCTTTATTTACGAGTTTGAACACTGGATTGTGAGATGTAATCTACACCTTGACCAGGCTGATTAAATCCTCATGATTTCGTTTAATGATTTTCAATTCGATTTATTTCTATAAACGTTACACTATTTTGTTTCGGGGACTTCTAACGCGAGTGGGACGGGCGTGGCTTCGTGACAATGATCACACGAGCAGCTGCTCAACCATTTGAGAGCTCCAACGCAGTTCCACCTCCGACACCACCAAAACATCTGTTATGCCGCTTGATCTGATTGGATCTATGCCTTACTTACCTTAAGCTTATCACTGATCAAACAGGAGTTTGCAACCAGGAGGGCACGTTTCAGTCAATCTTTGCATTAAATCTGTCATCCAGATATCGGATATAACATACGATGGCTTGTAACAAACCAGATCAATGAGATTTGTGTAATACTGAGTAGGGCCACCCTCTGGCCGTGACATGACCAGTGCTGTAACTCTTGGCAGGGATGAGTACGCAATATGAGTATGCAGCTGTTGAATCTCGGAATGGTGTTGATCATGTCTGGTCGTCAACACTGACACACACACACACACACACACACACGGCACTATTCAATTTAAACCGGTGCTGTGATCAAACTATTTATGAAGCAAATCTAAAAACTGACCCACTGGTTCAATTTATAGAGTTACATCATTTAAGAAAATAATAATGAATATTACTGTAAAAAAAAATGATTCTGTCACCTGTCACAAACATGGCACATTATCTCAAAACCATATGAATCATGTTAGCTTATTGTCTAATTTTTTTTTTCCAATCACTTTGGTGCAATTTTCACAAGTACATGGTACATTTTCACAACTCTAAGCACAAAAATCTAAACAGATAATCCAAATTGCTCATGTTTCAAAACTCTGCGCATTTTCATTTTTTTTTCAAATAAATCTTTCTATTTGGATACATATTCAATTTAAGTATCTGCTTTTCAAAATGCAATATTCACTTTACTTTTGATATAATTGTCTTGTTATTTGTTAAAATTATCACTTAATCAAAGTGCTCAAAACTGATACTGAACCAAAATTATGTAGTGCGTTCGGAAAATATTCAGACCCCTTGACTTAATCCACATTTTTTTAATGTTACAGCCTTATTCTAAAATTGATTAAATCATTTTTTCCCTTCATCAATCTACACACAATATTCCATAATGACAAAGTAAAAACAGGTTTAGGCATTTAAAAAAAAAATCTATTACAAATAGAAAACTGCAATATCACATTTACATAAGTAGTCAGACACTTTACTCAGTACTTTGTTAAAGCACCTTTGGCAGCGATTACAGCCTCGAGTCTTTTTGAGTATGACGCTACAAGCTTGGCACATCTGTATTTGGGGAGTTTCTCCCATTCTTCTCTGCAGATCCTCTCAAGCTCTCTCAGATTTGATGGGGAGCGTTGCTGCACAGCTATTTTCAGGTCTCTCCAGAGATGTTCGATCGGGCTCAAGTCTGGCTCTGGCTGGGCCACTCAAGGACATTCAGAGACTTGCCCCAAAGTCACTCCTACATATTCTTAGTTGTATGTTTAGGGTCGTTGTCCTGTTGGAAGGTGAATATTCACCCCGCTCTGGAGCAGGTTTTCATCAAGGATCTCTCTGTACTTTGCTCTGTTCATCTTTCCCTCGATCCTGACTAGTCTCCCAGTCCCTGCCGCTGAAAAACATCCCCACAGCATGATGCTGCTACCACCATGTTTCACCGTAGGATGGTGCCAGGTTCCTGGAGCTCTGTCAGAGTGACCATCGGGTTCTTGGTCAGCTCCCTGACCAAGGCCCTTCTCCCTAGATTGTTCAGTTTGGCCGGGCGGCCAGCTCTAGGAAGAGTCGTGGTGCTTCCAAACTTCTTCCATTTCAGAATGATGGAGGCCACTGTGTTCTTGGGGACCTTCAATGCTGCAGAAATGTTTTGGTACCCTTCACCCAGATCTGTGCCTCGTCACAATCCTGTCTCGGAGCTCTATGGACAATTCCTTCGACCTCATGGCTTGGTTTTTGCTCTGACATGCACTGTCAACTGTGGGACCTTATATAGACAGGTGTGTGCCTTTCCAAATCATGTCCATTCAATTGAATTTACCACAGATGGACTCCAATCAAGTTGTAGAAACATCTCAAGGTTGATCAATGGAAACAGGATGCACCTGAGTTCCTAATTGTCCCTAGAATTTCTAAGCAAACAGCTGCAGGCAGGGCTTTCTCCTATAGAGCTTCATTTTTATGGAACGGTCTGCCTACCCATGTCAGAGACGCAAACTCTGTCTCAACCTTTAAGTCTTTACTGAAGACTCATCTCTTCAGTGGGTCATATGATTGAGTGTAGTCTGGCCCAGGAGTGGGAAGGTGAACGGAAAGGCTCTGGAGCAACGAACCGCCCTTGCTGTCTCTGCCTGGCCGGTTCCCCTCTTTCCACTGGGATTCTCTACCTCTAACCCTATTACAGGGGCTGAGTCACTGGCTTACTGGGGCTCTCTCATACCGTCCCTGGGAGGGGTGCGTCACCTGAGTGGGTTGAGTCACTGATGTGATCATCCTGTCTGGGTTGGCGCCCCCCCCTTGGGTTGTGCCGTGGCGGAGATCTTTGTGGGCTATACTCAGCCTTGTCTCAGGATGGTAAGTTGGTGGTTGAAGATATCCCTCTAGTGGTGTGGGGGCTGTGCTTTGGCAAAGTGGGTGGGGTTATATCCTTCCCGTTTGGCCCTGTCCGGGGGTTTCCTCGGATGGGGCCACAGTGTCTCCTGACCCCTCCTGTCTCAGCCTCCAGTATTTATGCTGCAGTAGTTTATGTGTTGGGGTGCTAGGGTCAGTTTGTTATATCTGGAGTGCTTCTCCTGTCCTATTCGGTGTCCTGTGTGAATTTAAGTGTGCTCTCTCTAATTCTCTCTTTCTCTCTTTCTTTCTCTCTCTCGGAGGACCTAAGCCCTAGGACCATGCCTCAGGACTACCTGACATGATGACTCCTTGCTGTCCCCAGTCCACCTGGCCATGCTGCTGCTCCAGTTTCAACTGTTCTGCCTTATTATTATTCGACCATGCTGGTCATTTATGAACATTTGAACATCTTGGCCATGTTCTGTTATAATCTCCACCCGGCACAGCCAGAAGAGGACTGGCCACCCCACATAGCCTGGTTCCTCTCTAGGTTTCTTCCTAGGTTTTGGCCTTTCTAGGGAGTTCTTCCTAGCCACCGTGCTTCTACACCTGCATTGCTTGCTGTTTGGGGTTTTAGGCTGGGTTTCTGTACAGCACTTTGAGATATCAGCTGATTTGATTTTGAATTTCGAGGTTCAAAACAAAGCGTTTGAATACCTATGTAAATAAGGTATTTCTTTTTTTTAATATACATTTGCTAAAATGTCTCAACCTTTTTTCGCTTTGTCATTATGGGGTATTGTGTGTACATTGATGAAGATAAAAATGTATGTAATACATTTTACAATAAGCTTGTAACGTAAGAAAATGTGAAAAAATACAATACGTCTGAATACTTTCTGAATGCACTGTGTATAGTTTGATAACTGCTGAACACTGTACATATGTATACTTTCACCACATAAATGTATCAATCTGACATCAATTTACACTACATGACCAGAAGTATGTGGACACCTGCACGTTGAACATCTCATTTCAAAATCATAGGCATTAATATGGAGTTGGTCCCGCCTTTGCTGCAATAACAGTCTCCACTTTTCTGGGAAGGCTTTCCATTAGACGTTGGAATATTGCTGCTGGGACATGCTTCCATTCAGCCACAAGAGCATTAGTGACGTTGGGCACTGATGTTGGGCAATTAGACCTGGCACGCAGTCGGTGTTCCAATTCAAAGGTGTTCAATGGGGTTGAGGTCAGGGCTCTGTGCAGGCTAGTCATGTTTTTCCACACGATCTCGACAAACCATTTCTGTATGGACCTGCTTTGTGCACAGGGGCATTGTCATACTGAAACAGGAAAGGGCCTTCCCCAAACTGTTGCCACAAAGATGGAAGCACAGAATCGTCTGGAATGCCATTGTATTCTGTAGTGTTAATGTTTCCTTTTACTGGAACTAAGGGGCCAAGCCCAAACCAAGAGAAACAGCCCCAGACCATTATTCCTCCTCCACCAAACTTTATAGTTGGTACTATTTATTGGGGCAGTTAGCATTTTCCTGGCATCCCGCAAAACCAGATTTGTCTGTCGGACTGCCAGATGGTGAAACGTTATTCATCACTCTAGAGAACGTGTTTCCACTGCAGGTGGCATCTTATGACGGTGTCACGTTGAAAGTCACTGAGCTCTTCAGTAAGGCCATTGAAATGATTGCATGGCTGTATGCTTGATTCTAAACACCTGTCTGCAATGGGTGTGGATGAAATAGACGAATCCACTTGAAGGGGTGTCCACATACTTTTGTATATGTAGTGAATGCTGGAAGGTAAAAACAAATCATATGGATGTGGCTGTAAATACTACACCCTTCTCCATCAGCCAGTGGACTTCAATAGGACAAAGTGGAAAGAGTCACTACTCTATTTTTGAATTATAGAGTAGCGTACAATGCACTGCTGAAATCCCCCGGCTTGTATATAACAATATATTTCAGTCATTATGTAGTATGCTACAGAAGGCAACTGTATATTACCGTGTTTTCACGTTAGGCCATACACTTGCACTATCCATTCAAATTGACTGAACACATTTCCATAAGTTCTATCCCAGTTTTAGTGGGTGGAGTTTAAACACTTGATTGATGTATGTGTCATAGAAGAGTGTAATTGTCTTTAGGACAGCTGTTTTTAGTCCAGACTTTCGTGTGTTTAGCGTAATATGTAATTGTTGGACTGTATGTGTGTTTTAATAGTTCTGTTTAATGTTGTGTTAGTGTATATAAGTTGTTTTGTCTGAAACGTTGTTCCCCCTGCTGCTGTTGGACCAGGTCTCTCTTGGAAAAGAGATGTTATCTCAACGAGAAAAACCTTTATAAATAAAGGTCTAATCAAATCAAATCTAAAAAGGTGTGATCATTGAAGACCCTCTTTCGCAATGTAATCAAATGAAAGAAAAGAAAGAAACATAACCATTAGCAGGCACTAGTTTGCATCAAGTATGTCTTGAGCCTTTGGACATACTTTAGGTGCTCATAGAAATCGCAGTAAATATCGTCATTGTTCATGAATCTGGGGAAAAGCATTTTGGCATGGCGAAATCAAGCCTGACATACTGTAGGTCAGGAACGATGTCATCACATGCCTCATCCATGGCCTGAAGGAGGATGGTACGCTCATGGGTCTGGCAACCAGACATCTTCCACCTGTATTGTAAATGTCTACTGTATTTTACAGTATTGTATAGTACTTACAGTATGTATTGTACTGGTCCTGTATGTGGCTCAGTTTACAAGAGCATGGCACTAGCAACACCACAGTTGTGGGTTCGATTCCCACTGGGTTCACATACCAAAATGTGTGGACAGTTGTGTTAGGGGATTTTGATAAATAATTACTAAATTATGTATACATTTAACTTAAAACCATAACTAAACAGAATACTACTATGTTACTGTATGGATGTATGAATCTTATTATAGTCATAATACTGAATATAATGTGTGTAATTTTAGTCAAGAATTAGAACAAGGAATTTCTGTTCCTTGTTAGAAATGAATGGAGCTATCGTCAGACCGGGTGGAACGCTGTGTTCCTTACAGGACATTCTGTCCCCACCCAGGGAGGGGAGAAACCTTGGGCGAGGAGTAGATTGTTTAACAGGTGGCAGACAATGTGGGAAGGCTTGTGAACTATACTGCCATTGTATCTGAGTGGAGGAGAGACATTTATGACGAAATATGAGGTATAAAAATGAATGTACATGATTTTATATGTAGTACTCTCGAGAATAAACGCTATTGATTGATTTTGATACTGGTCTCTGTCCATTTTATGCAAATAAGTATCTTACAAATTCTTAGAAATGGGCAGAGTGTTTTAATTGAATTGATTGATGAACATATATAGGAATGAAATTCCTTTAACAAGTTGTCACTTTGGATAAAAGTGCCTGATTTTATTGGCCAATTCAACTTTACTAAAGCAGTGTGAATTTGATTTGTAAAATACAGTACATCTCTGATCTTGTCAATATCGGACTCTTTTTTTTAACGTACTGTGAAGTAAAATAATAGTCATCATCATCATAGTAGTACATTCAAGTATGCACTGAACAAAAATATAAAAGCAACATCCAACAATTTCAAAGATTTTACCGAGTTACAGTTCATAGAAGGAAATCAGTCAATTGAAATAAATTCATTAGGCTCTAATCTATGGATTTCACATGACTGGGAATACAGATATGCATCTGTTGGTCACAGACACCTTAAAAAAGGCAGGAGAGTGGATCAGAAAACCAGTCAGTATCTGATGTGACCAAAATTTGCCTCATGCAATGCGACATATCTCCTTCACATCGAGTTGATCAGGCCGTTGATTGTGGCCTTTCGAATGTTGTCCCACTCATCTTGGGGCAGCAGGGTAGCCTAGTGGTTAGAGCATTGAACTAGTAACTGAAAGGTTGCAAGTTCAAATCCCCGAACTGACAAGGTACAAAATCTGTCGTTCTGTCCCTGAACAGGCAGTTAACCCACTGTTCCTCGGTCGTCATTGAAAACTGACTTGCCTAGTAAAATAAAGGTACTTTTTTTTAAATGGCTGTGCGAAGAAGCTGGATGTGGTGGTCCTGGGCTGGTGTGGCTACATGTGGTCTGCGGTTGTGAGGCCAGTTGGATGTACTGCCAAATTCTCTAAAACAACAACAGTGGAGGTGGCTTATGGTAGAGAAATGAACATAAATGATCTGGAAACAGCTCTAGTGGACATTCCTGCAGTCAGCATGCCAATAGCATGCTCCTTCAAAACTTGAAATATCTGTGGCATTGTATTGTGTAACAAAACTGCACATTTTAGAGTTGCCCTTTATTGTCCCCAGCACAAGGAACACTTGTGTAATGATCATGTTGTTTAATCACCTTCTTGGTATTCCACACCTGTCTTGGCAAAGGAGAAATGCTCATTAACAAATGTGATTTTGTTGTGTATGGAACATTTATGGAATCTTTTGTTTCAGTTCATGAGAAATGGGACCAACACTTTTCATGTTGTGTTTATTTATTTTTTCAGTGTATATCATACTTTTTATATTTCTACTTCAGACACACATTGAGTGTACAAAACATTAGGAACACCTTCCTAATATTGAGTTGCACCCTCTTTTGCCCTCATAACAGGCTCAATTCGTCATTGCATGGACTCTACACGGTTGCGAAAGGGTTCCACAGGGATACTGGACCATGTTGACTGCAATGTTTCCCGTAGTTGTGTCAAGTTGGCTGGATGCCCTTTGGGTGGTGGACCATTTTTGATACACACTGGAAACTGTTGAGTGTGAAACCCTTGACACACTCAAACCGGTGCGCCTGGCACCGACAACCATACCCCGTTCAAAGGCACTTCAATCTTTGGTCTTCACCCTCTGAATGGCACACATACACAATCCATGTCTTAATTGTCTCAAGGCCTAAAAATCCTTATTCAACCTGTCTCCTCCCCTTCATCTACACTGATGTAAGTGGATTTACCAAGTGACATTAATAAATGATCATAGCCTTTCACCTGGATTCACCTGGTCAGTCTATGTCATGGAAAGAGCAGGTGTTCCTAATTTCTTTGTGCACTCAGTGTACATTTTCATTATGTAGTTCTCAAAATATTTGGTAGACAAACCAGTTTAAATGTAAAACGTATCGGTTTACTAAAAGTTTAAGTGATCCTAAATGAAGCAATGGTAAAATGGATTTTAAGAGAAGAGAATCATATCTAAGGCATTGTGAAAGTAAATGACTTTATATGAACATGTATTGCAATGTGAAACATTTATTTCTAGATAAAACGCTGATTGAGTTTGGGGAACAATTGACTATGATTTGGGGTGTTGTACTAGAGTTTTGAAACAACTGCCTTTTTGAATATTCTGTTCGGAGTTTTGTACGGAGAGTTGCGAAAATGTACCACATACTTGTGAAGATTGCACCAAAACGAGAAAAAAAAAACTGCAATGAAACTGACATATTTCTCAACATGCTCACAACATGCCATATTACATGTGAAGTTAGAGTCAAATACTGTACGGAAAATTAGATTTACCATCTACTGTTCTTTCTATTCAGCATTCAAAAAGAACAGTTTAGAAATGTGTATCTTGTATTTTAAATGGCAGTTGAAATTTACTAAATGATGAGCCTATCATTCATTATCTGATGTATTGGTGACTAAACAAAATGTGCTCATATTTCACAGAAAACATTGATTTTGCATGAATGACTCAGTGGTGAAATATGTGTGAAATCCCAACAAATGCACAATCAACAGTTCTGAACATAAGATAGGGGAGGGGGTATTACAAGAGTTATGTTTGGGGTTTTAGGCTGGGTTTCTGTATAGCACTGTGTGACATCTGTTACATTTGCTGATGTTAAAAGGGTTTTATAAATACATTTGATTGATCGATTATCCGTTTAGAGTTTTGTTCTTAGAATTTTTGAAAATATACCACTTACATCTGAACATGTTTGGTTTTGATCTTTACCTAGCGCTCAGATACGGTGTCCATATTAGGACAGCCTCAATCTCAGCAACATGGACACCATACTAGGACCATTACTCAGTTATGATAGTCATCTGAACTCAATGTCTCCCATGCCCCCATGCGTAACTGGGCAGAGTCTGCAGAGGCTCCTACTCTGATCCTGGAAAGCCCCTGGGTGTTCAGCCCTGCAGTAACACACCCTATCCAGCTATCATGGTGTAGATAGAAGATCATGATTAGTTGATTATTTGAATCAGGTGTGTTAGTGATGGTCTGGAACAAATGCCGGCACATCCAGTAGCTCTCCAGGATAGGAGAGGACGTCAAGGCCTACCTTCGAACTGAGGGCCTCTTTGCTTGACATCATAGAATTTCCAAACGCCTGAAGGTACCACGTTCATCTGTACAAACAATAGTACGCAAGTATAAACACAGCCGTCATACCATTCCTTAGCCGTCATACCGCTAAGGAAGGAGACACGTTCTGTCTCCCAAACATGAACGTACTTTGGTGCAAAAAGTGCAAATCAATCCCAGAACAACAGCAAAGGACCTTGTGAAGATGCTGAAGGAAACAGTTACAAAAGTATCTATATCCACGGTAAAACAAGTCATATATCGACATAACCTGAAAGGCCACTGTTTCAAAACCACCATAAAAAAATCCAGACTGCGGTTTGCAACTGCACATGGGGACAAAGATCATACTTTTTGGAGAAATGTCCTCTGGTCTGATGAAACAAAAACAGAACCTTTTGGCCATAATGGCCATCGTTATGTTTGGAGGAAAAAGGGGGATGCTTGCAGGACAAAGAATACCATCCCAACCGTGACGCAAGGGGGTGGCAGCATCATGTTGTGTGGGTGCTTTGCTGCAGGAGGGACTGGTGCACTTCACAAAATAGATGGCATCTTGAGGACGGAAAATTATGTGGATATATTAGAGCAACATCTCAAGACATCAGTTAGGAAAAAGCTTGGTCGCAAATTGGTCTTCCAAATGGACAATGACCCCAAGCATACTTCCAAAGTTGTGGCAAAATGGCTTAAGGACAACAAAGTCAAGGTATTGTAGTGGCCATCACAAAGCCCTGACCTCAATCCTATAGAACATTTGTGGGCAGAACTGAAAAAGCGTGTGCGAGCAAGGAGGCCTACAAACCTGACTCAGTTACACCAGTTCTGCCAGGAGGAATGTGCCAAAATTCACCCAACTTATTGTGGGAAGCTTGTGGAAGGCTATCTGAAAAGTTTGACCCAAGTTAAAACATTTAAAGGCAATGCTACCAAATACTAATTAAGTGTGTATGAATTATGACATACTGGGAATGTGATGAAAGAAATAAAAGCTTAAATAAATAATTCTCTCTACTATTATTCTGACAATTCACATTCTTAAAATACAGTGGTGATCCTAACTGACCCAAGACAGGGAATTTTTACTTGGATTAAATGTCAGGAATTGTGAAAGACTGAGTTTAAATGTATTTGGCTAAGGTGTATGTAAACTTCCGACTTCAACTGTATACATACAAAAGTATCTGGACACCCCTTCAAATTAGTGGATTCAGCTATTTCAGCCACAATCGTTGCTGACAGTTGTATCAAATCGAGCACACAGCCATGCAATCTGCATAGAGAAACATTGCCAGTAGAATGGCCTTACTAAAGATCGCAGTGACTTTCAACGTGGCACCATCATCGGACGGACCTTTCCAACAAGTCAGTTCATCAGATTTCTGCCCTGCTCGAGCTGCCTCGGTCAACTATAAGTGCTGTTTTTGTCAAGTGGAAACATCTAGGAGCAACAATGGCTCAGCCACGAAGTGGTAGGCCACACAAGCTCACAAAATGGGATCGGCGAGTGCTGAAGCACGTAAAGGGTAAAAATCATCAGTCCTCAGTTGCAACACTCGTTACAAAGTTACAAACAGCCTCTGGAAGCAACTTCATTTGCAATAACTGTTCTTGGGAGCTTCATGAAATGGGTTTCCATGGCCGAGCACCTGCACACAAGCCTAAGATCACCATGCGCAATGCCAAGTGTCGGCTGGAGTGGTGTAAAGCTCGCCGCCATTGGACTCTGGAGAAGTGAAAACGTGTTCTCTGGTGTGATCAATCACGCTTCATCATCTGATGAATCTGGGTTTGACAGATGCCAGGAGGAGGAGAACATTACCTGCCTGAATGTATTGTGCCAACTGTAAAGTTTGGTGGAGGAGGAATAAAGGTCTGGGGCTGTTTTCCATGGTTTGGGCTCGGCCCCTTAGTTCCAGTGAAGGGAAATCTTAATGCTGCAGCATACAATGACATTCTAGACAATGCTGTGCTTCCAACTTTGTGGCAACAGTTTGGGGAAGGCCCTTTCTTGTTTCAGTATGACAATGCCCCTGTGCACTAAGCGAGGTCCTTACAGAAATGGCCTTTGTCGAGTTCAGTGTGGCAGAACCTGACTAGCCGCACAGAGCTCTGACCTCAACCCCATCAAACACTTTTGGGATTAATTGGAACGCTGACTGTGAGCCAGGACTAATCGCCCAACATCATTGCCCAACCTTAGTGCCCGAATTCTCTTGTGGCTGAATGGAAGCAAGTCCCCTCTGCCATTTTCCAACATCTAGTGGAAAGCCTTCCCAGAAGTGGAGGCTGTTATAGCAGCAAAGGGGGGACCAACACCATTTTAATTCCCATGATATTGGAATGAGATGTTTGATGAGCAGGTGTCCACATACTCCCATTGTTAAGGGCGGGGACATGAGCATCTATTCATTATGTACAGATCTGGTTTCAGCCTCTTGCGAATTGGAAAGCAAAGTTGGCAGGAGCACAGTGCACCGTTAGGATTCTAGATTACTCTAAAGTAAGTAGATTTTTCGACATAATTATATAATTACTCCTGTCTAAAGGAAATAATTCTAAATATATAAACAAGATCATTAGCTTATTTTTTTTAAATAGCTGTGGATTGTTTTAAATCAAGAGTGTGTAGACCTATGCTATGCCTAGGTTGAGCTGATTGAGTTGCGGCTGTCGGTGAAAAGCGTCTAACATTGTTGAAGATAATGTGACTCGAGTATAACTTAAAACGCTGCTTCAAGAAGAATGCGAGGCGTGTGTGGCAAAGAGATGGCGCGTCTCTTTCCAGAATACATGCCTATGTAGAAAAGTGCCCATTTGGCAATGTCTGATTTTTGATTGTCTTAATTCATCACGTACACCACTCATCAGCTGAGCTTCTCAGTCATTTTTCGTTAACCTCACGCAAGTCAACAAAGTCTGTCTTTTGAACATCCATTGCAATTGATAGTTCCTCAGTATTTGTTAAATCTTTCCTACATGTTTCCTACACTCCCGGGCTCGATAATCACCGAGCCTCCGTGTGATAGAGCCAAATATCATGATCTGATTATCCCATATATCCAGTGGAAAAGTATTTGTTTTAAACAGCTGTCTGTCCCGAGCTTACTGGCACAGGAAACTCTGAGGGCATGGAATAGGCTAGTTGATATAATGTTGGAAGTTCGCAAGTGTCAGCTTCTGGCCAGACCCAGTGATGATTTGATACCAGCAATAGCCAAGTCAAGACAGATGGAAAGGGAGGGAGGCAGGCAGGGTGGAGAGATGAATGTTATTGAATGGACCATAATTTTCATTAGGATATTTTATACTGTTTTTATTTTGTCGGGTTTAGGCCTCTGTATCTCTGAGTTATATGCTCTAATTTCTTTAGCCGCCAATGGATCATAGTCTATCAACGTGTCCGTATGGCAGAGGCTGATGCTCTCACCATAGTTACATTTGAACTTTTAGATTGTATCATTTTACTTCAGATTTATATGATAAACCACGTGACAATGATTTTGAGGAACGAAAATGTAAAAAAAGAACATGCCTGTGCATGTGTCTTTGCCCACATTCCCGTTAGCGGGATTTCTACCCTTGTCAGCGGTCTATCACAGCCTCCTGGTTTCCACCAATCAGAATGCCCGAATGCACATTTTAACTGTGGCCCCTCCAACTATCTCAGAGTTGCTATCGTTGTCGGCAGATGACACACACATAGAAGATCCTTGATGTCCTTCGTCTGCGTTATGGATTGACCTCATTCATTTAAAAAAACACAAGTCCACTCCTATGTATCACAAAGATCACGTCTATGTGTACGTGTGTCCTAATGTGTGGTGGAAGAGAGAGACAATTACAACTCTGGATATGGACAAGTCTGCCTTGTTCTTATCGTACAGGCTTTAGCAAGTCAGAATGTTAACAATCAGCAATAAGTACAGCCACCAATTGTGCAAGTTCTCCCACTTAAAAAGATGAGAGAGGCCTGTAATTTTCATCATAGGTACACTTCAACTATGACAGACAAAATTAGAAGAGAAAAAATCCAGAAAATCACATTGTAGGATTTTTAATTAATTAATTTGCAAATTATGGTGGAAAATAAGTATTTGGTCACCTACAAACAAGCAAGATTTCTGGCTCTCACAGACCTGTAACTTCTTCTTTAAGAGGCTCCCCTGTCCTCCACTCGTTACCTGTATTAATGGCTCCTGTTTGAACTTGGTATCAGTATAAAAGACACCTGTCCACAACCTCAAACAGTCACACTCCAAACTCCACTATGGCCAAGACCAAAGAGCTGTCAAAGGACACCAGAAACAAAATTGTAGACCTGCACCAGGCTGGGAAGACTGAATCTGCAATAGGTAAACAGCTTGGTTTGAAGAAATCAACTGTGGGAGCAATTATTAGGAAATGGAATACATACAAGACCACTGATAATCTCCCTCGATCTGGGGCTCCACGCAAGATCTCACCCCGTGGAGTAAAAATGATCACAAGAACGGTGAGCAAAAATCCCAGAACAACACGGGGGGACCTAGTCAATGACCTGCAGAGAGCTGGGACCAAAGTAACAAAGCCTACCATCAGTAACACACTACGCCGCCAGGGACACAAATCCTGCAGTGCCAGACGTGTCCCCCTGCTTAAGCCAGTACATGTCCAGGCCCGTCTGAAGTTTGCTAGAGAGCATTTGGATGATCCAGAAGAAGATTGGGAGAATGTCATATGGTCAGATGAAACCAAAATATAACTTTTTGGTAAAAACTCAACTCGTCATGTTTGGAGGACAAAGAATGCTGAGTTGCATCCAAAGAACACCATACCTACTATGAAGCATTGGGGTGGAAACATCATGCTTTGGGGCTGTTTTTCTGCAAAGGGACCAGGACGACTGATCCATGTAAAGGAAAGAATGAATGGGGCCATGTATCGTGAGATTTTGATTGAAAACCTCCTTCCATCAGTAAGTGCATTGAAGATGAAACGTGGCTGGGTCTTTCAGCATGACAATGATCCCAAACACACCGCCCGGGCAATGAAGGAGTGGCTTCGTAAGAAGCATTTCAAGGTCCTGGAGTGGCCTAGCCAGTCTCCAGATCTCAACCCCATAGAAAATCTTTGGAGGGAGTTGAAAGTCCGTGTTGCCCAGCATCAGCCCCAAAACATCACTGCTCTAGAGGAGATCTGCATGGAGGAATGGGCCAAAATACCAGCAACAGTGTGTGAAAACCTTGTGAAGACTTACAGAAAACGTTTGACCTCTGTCATTGCCAACAAAGGGTATATAACAAAGTATTTAGATAAACTTTTATTATTGACCAATTACTTATTTTCCACCATAATTTGCAAATAAATTCATTAAAAATCCTACAATGTGATTTTCTGGATTTTTTTTCCTCATTTTGTCTGTCATTGTTGAAGTGTACCTATGATGAAAATGACAGGACTCACATCTTTTAAGTGGGAGAACTTGCACAATTGGTGGCTGACCAAATACTTTTTTTGCCCCACTGTACTAGCAGGTGAGAGCGTTCTCAGCCGACCACTCAGATGAGCTACAGCTAGCCATTTTTTACAAAAAACGTTATTATTGAAATAAAACTGTTCCACAAAAATGCGCTTGTAAAAATATTCATAACTGTCCCGCAGATCAACAGAAATGTTACGATAAATTGTAAGCTTCCCCAATCTTTAAACTCATAAACTTTTTCAAGTGCACACATAGGTGCTCAAACGTGCTCGCCTATGGAAATCAAAGGCCCGTCCAGCTGATTCATTCAGGTGCCAGCCCTGGGCTGAATTTTCCCCTAGGTACATATTTAGGATCAGCTTCCCCTCCGCCAATCTTAAACTTAACCATTAGTGAGGGAAATGCAAAACTGATCCAAGATCACAACGTCTAGGGGCAACTTCACCCTACTCCCCATCATGCACTTTTATGAGACAGTGATAACAGATAATCAGATTGAGATGAACAAGAGAAATGCACAAGTGTTTCGAGAGGCTAGTCGGTAGCACTGTACAATAACGCTACGTAATAAAGCATTAGTGAATCGTTTATGTATCATTTATGTATCATTTATTAATCATTACTCCCACAGTTGTAAATGCAAGTAACCTAGTTATTCATACCTGTATAAAGCATCAGGTCTGGTACTACTGGAATGTCTACCAATGGCATGTCAATCTTTTTGGGAGAAATTACACAGGTCACTCACAAACATTTATTAAGTAATTATAAAGTATAAATAGCCCACACTTTAGATGAGGCCACGAAAACAGACGGTGATGATTAATGATTAGGAAATGGTTTATAGAACCTAATTTACACATCTTATGAGTGTAGTAAGGGTTAGTAAATTATGAATAAACTATTTACTAATCCATTATTTAAGTGATAATGCCAGAGAAGTCGATGTTTGAAGGATATATTGCCAGGGGTGTTGTTAGGCCCGAGAGGAAGTCCGGGGCAGGAAAACAGTGCCAATATATCCTCCAAACACACGGTTCAAGGGCATTATCACTTTTATACAACTGTTTACCAACATATTTAAATTAGGATTGACCTATTTTAATTAAAAACGTTATTTTAATATCCTTCCACAAGATGTAGTCCCGACACAAATCTAGGGTTGCTACCCATGTCACGACTTGGTCCCTCTCCTTGTTCGGTCGGCGTTCGGCGGTCGACTTCACCGTCTTTCTAGTCACCACCGATCCATGTTTCATTTTCGTTTTGTTTTCTCTTTATCATGCACACCTGGTTTCCATTCCATTAATTATGTTCCTTATTTAACCCTCTGACTTCCCTCTCTGTTTTGTGCGTTATTGTTTGTCATGGGGGTTTGTGTTGTTAGTGCTCTGGATTATTGTGTTTTTCCTTGTTGGAACTTTACTTATATTTTGAGTACATTTGGGCCTTTTACTCATATCTGTGTCCTGCGCCTGACTCTGCATTTTCCCATTCACCAACATCTTCACAACTCAAGCCAGCTGGTTGTTGATTTTATCGGTTCGGTTGCCAGAGACGCAACCCAGTTTTTCAGTCTTTTTTTTCTGCATCTATGGACTCGACCCAGTCGTTTGTTCTAAATGGAAATATCCCTTGCTTTGCTAGCTAGCCAACTATGGCTAACTTACAGCCATGTCAAAAAGTGAAGCCAGAAAAACAGCAAAGTAGCCGCATTTGCATTTCTTTAAGCTGTTTTCTGGTTACATTTGTTTGGATACATCCATAACAATGAGCTAATGAGGCGCGATTTTGCATGGCATTGAACAACAGTAAGCACATTTTCTGAGGAGCTAGCCAACAACACAGCTAACACAATCACTTCAAACTGAAGCTGAAAAGACTGCAAATTAACTGCACTTCATTTCATTTGACCTTTTTTCAATGAACAATTATTTTGATATATTCATAAAAATTATGCCAGTGTGAGGATCGACGCTGGAGACGAGAAGCAAGTACAGGGAGTGAACATTTAATAAACCACGAAAACAGGGAACAGTGTCTGGACAGGGGAAAAATAACGACATCAATGCTGATACAGGGAACAAACTGAGGAGCAGACAGATATAGAGGGGGTAATCAACAAAGTAATGGAGTCCAGGTGAGTCCAATATTGCGCAACTGCGCGTAATGATGGTGGCAGGTGTGCGTAATGAAGGGCAGCCTGGTGCCCTCGAGCGCCATAGAGTGGGAGCGGGAGCAGACGTGACAGCCAGCTGGTTCAGACTTTTTTATAGTGGAGATCAAGTTTATAAGTTGACGAGCTGGGCTGATGAGGCGGCAGGTAGCCAAGTGGTTAGAGCGTTGGGCTAGTAACCGAAAGGTTGCTAGTTTGAATCCCTGAGCCGACAAGGTAAAAATCAGTTGTTCTGCCCCTGAACCAAGGCTGTCATTGTAAATAAGAATTTGTTCTTAACTGACTTGCCTAGTTAAATAAAGGATACATTTTTTTTTATTAGATAGTGGATTGCACAGTTAGATGGAACAGAGTAAACTGAAATTTTATTTTCATAGATTTAGCTGGTGGTTACTTGTGCAATAGACACCGGTTGGAATGCGGTTTTACATCTGTTTTACACCTGTTTTACAACGAGATGTTATAAAGTTCTTAATGGCTAGTCTATACCATGGCCTGTGTGTACAGCCAGGAGCCCTGTCCGTATTTGCCCTGTGAACAGCTGCTCAGCGACTGCCTATAGCTCATGCCTAGAGCCCTATAGACCAAGTGGGGGCAAAGTAAGGCAGGCACTTCAATCCGGCCCGCGAGACATAAAAAATAAATATATATTTAAAAAATCAAATACATTTTTTTTGTAACCCCTTTTATCTCCCCAATTTCATGGTATCCAATTGGAAGTTAGTCTTGTCTCATCACTGCGACTCCCGTATGGACTCGGGAGAGGCGAAGGTAGAGAGCCGTGCGTCCTCCGAAACACGACCCTGCCAAGACGCACTGCTTCTTGACACACTGTTCACTTAACCTGGAAGCCAGCCGCACCAATGTGTTGGAGGAAACACTGTACACCTGGCGACCGTGTCAGGGTGCATGTGCCTGGCACGCCACAGGAGTCGCTAGAGCGCGATGGGAAAAGGAAATCTCGGCCAGCCAAACTCTCTCCTAACCCGGACGACACTGGGCCAATTGTGTGCCGCCTCATGGGTCTCCCAGTCACGGCCAGCTGTGACACAGCCTGGGATCGAACCCAGGTCTGTAGTGACGCATCAAGCACTGCGATGCAGTGCCTTAGACCACTGCGCCCCTCGGGAGGCCGCCGCAAATTGATTTTAACAAACAATTGGTCCCCCAAAAAATGTGGCCGTCTGTTGAATTTCAAAATCCTGATGTGGCCCTCGAGCCAAAAAGTTTGCCCACCCCTGTTATAGACCATCACATTGTAGATATCACCATTACCAATCACATTATCACCCAGAGAAATGGCATCTTTAGGGATATAGAAGTATCATTGATAACACTTGAGTTAATCCTTAAGAATGCTCTCATAATACTGTCATAACCTATGTCATAAACAGCTGATGTCAACTTATGGTGACTTGCGTATGACTGTCAGACATAAATAACAATTTCAGTGCCTTCGGAAAGTTTTCAGACGCCATGACTTTTTCAACATTTTGTTACGTTACAGCCTTATTCTAAAATGGATTAAATAAATAAAAAAATCATCATCTGTCTACACACAACACCCCATAATGTCAAAGTGAAAACAGGTTTTTAGATATTTTTGCAAAAACAGAAATAACATATTTACATAAGTATCCAGACCCTTTTTATGGGACTCGAAATTGAGCTCAGGTGTATCCTGTTTCCATTGATTATCCTTGAGATGTTTCTACAACTTGATTGGAGTCCACCTGTGGTAAATTCAATTGATTAGACATGTTTTGAAAAGGCACACACCTGTTTATATAAGGTCCCAATAGTGGACAGTACGTCAGAGCAAAAACCAAGCCATGAGGTCAAAGGAATTGTACATAGAGCTCCAAGACAAGATTGTGTCAAGGCACAGATCTGGGAAAGGGTAGCAAAAGAATTCTGCAGCATTGAAGTTCCCCAAGAACACAGTGGCCTCCATCATTCTTAAATGGAAGAAGTTTGGAAGCACCAAGACTCTTCCAATAGCTTGCCGCCTGACCGAACTGAGCAATCGGGGGAGAAGGGCCTTGGTCAGGGATGTAACCTGAAACCCGATGGTCACTTTGACAGAGCTCCAGAGTTCCTCTGTGGAGATGGAAGAAACTTCCAGAAGAACAACCATATCTGCAGTACTCCACCAATCAGGCCTTTATGGTAGAGTGGCCAGACGGAAGCTACTGCTCAGTAAAAGCCACATGAAATCCCACTTGGAGTTTGCCAAAATGCACCTAATGACTGTCAGACCATGAGAAACAAGATTCTCTGGTCTGATGAAACCAAGCCTGAACTCTTTGGCCTGAATGCCAAGCTTCACATCTGGGGGAAACCTGGCACCATCCCTATGGTGAAGAATGGTTGCAGCATCATGCTGTTGGGATGTTTTTCAACGGCAGCGACTGGGAGACTAGTCAGGATCGAGGGAAAGATGAACGAAGCAAAGTACAGAGAGATCCTTGATGAAAACGGGACAACTCTCTGAATGGCCTTGAGTGGCCCAGACAGAGCACGGATTTGAATCAAATTGAACATCTCTGGAGAGACCTGAAAATAGCTGTGCAGCGACACTCCCCATCAAACCTGACAGAGCTTGAGAGGATCTGCAGAGAAGATTGGGAGAAACTCCCCAAATACAGTTGTGTCAAGCTTGTACCCAAGAAGACTCGAGACTGTAATTGCTGCCAAAGATGCTTCAATAAAGTACTGAGTAAGGTGTCTGAATACTTGTGTAAATGTATAATTTCAGTTTTTTGTGTTTAATACATTTGGTAAAATTTCTAAAAACCTGTTTTTGCTTTGTCATTATGGGGTATTGTGTGTAGATTGATGAGGATTTTTTTATATATTTAAATCAATTTTAGAAAAAGGTTGGAACCTAACAAAATGTGTAAAAAGTCAAGGGGTCTGAATACTTTCCGAATGCCCTGTATGTCGTTTTTCAAACAGTAAAGTCTTTGTCATCGATACAGTTGCTACTATCTTTATTTCACTTGCTGAAAAAAACTCTTGCAAACCAGGAACATTCCCAGGACATTGGCTAACATTCGCAATAAGTTCAAGTTGTAGTTTTATCTAACATAAGGATGATAACATCCCAAACATTCAAATAATGTTTTTGACAACAAAATGTGTTTATTTTTTGGGAAAATATTTGAAATATCCTTGGAATGTTCTCCTAATGTTCAATTAAATGTGTGCACAACATCAGTAACAACCACCCCAAAACATTCCCCAAATGCTCTCTTTATTTTTCCAGGTAATGTAATAACATAATGTACTAGTAATGTTTTTAAATCCCATTGCTGCAATAAAATGTGACAGCAATTATGTATGATACTACAAAAAAACATATTATTATAATATAAATTATATGAGAGCAAAATAGTCCCATAACATCAAAGATCCACCATGGGCCTACAGAGTGGCGCAGTGGTCTAAGGCACTGCATCGCAGCTAGAGATTCCAGGCTCTGTCGCAGCCGGCCGCGAGCGGGAGACCCCATGGGGCTCGCGCACAATTGGCCCAGCGTCGTCCGGGCCAGGGGAGGGTTTGGCCGGCAGCGATGTCCTTCTCCCATCATGCACTAGGGACTCCTGTGGTGGGGCGGGCGCAGTGCACGCTGACATGGTCGCCAGGTGTACGGTGTTTCCTCTGACACATTGGTGCGGCTGGCTTCTGGGTTAAGTGGGCATTGCGTCAAGAAGCAGTGTGGCTTGGTTGGGTTGTGTTTTGGAGGACGGACGGCTCTCGACCTTCGCCACTCCCGAGTCCGTACGGGAGTTGTAGCGATGAGACAAGACTGTAACTACCAAATGGATACCACAAAATTGGGGAGAAAATTGGGTAAAAAAAAATAAAAAATAAACACATCCACCATATTTTACAGTAGGTATGTGGTACTTTTCTGCATATTCCTCACTTTTTGAGGCCAAACCCACCGCTGGTGTGCGTGGCCAGAGAACTGTATTTTCATGTCATCTGATCATAGCACCAGTTCAAATCCAAGTGCCAATGCTGTTTAGCAAACTCCAGGCAGTGCTATAGTCAGATGACATGGAAATAGAGCTCTTTGTCCATTTTGCTTCCACCGGGCCTGGGGCCCTTGTTCAGGTCAACGGCATCATGAAATGTACCAAGTACCAGGTTGCTAGACTTCTGAAAACAGAGCTGCCAATAATATTGACACCTATATTTATTTTGTATTTATTTGTATTACTTGTTAAACAAAATCAATTTCTCTGAGCAATTGTGCTAGTATAAAATAAAATAATTTCATTTTTTTGCATACAATATAGCTCAGTATTTGAATTGTTTATTTTATACAGTCTTTTTTGCTCATCTGTATGAAGGGTGCCAATATATTTGCAGGTGACTGTATGCTTAGCAGATTGAATTTACGGAGGCGGTCCTCAGGAGCTGTCCGGCGCTGAAATGGTTCTGAATCGGTCACTTTTGAGCAGAACACAGCAAAAAAAATGTTATACTGAAAATCACTAAGTTAAAATCTAGCTTTAATTTGATACACATTACATGTCAAGAGACATTTGTGTATTTGTGTACAAAATAAAAAAATACGATATTGAGTGTTAATTTCATGATTTAATATATGGTATGTAATGACTGTCATTAGCCTAAGCAATGTAATTATTTTTCAACACAAATAACTATTCATTGATACTGGAAGTAGAGAATAAAACAATTGAGTAGGTTCATTGAGATGCAACCGTGCATATTCACCATTGCCTGTGCGTATCAGCAAAACATTACTGTCCTATTGGCATATGCCTTCAAGCAAAGCTTACAACGTGACTATCCTATTCCCACCCAGTGACACGCATCTCACTTTTAGTCTTAAAATAATTATCATGTGGCTTAAAATGCCGTGCATAAAAGTGTGATAATACACTTAGGCGTTTACAAGCATTTACATTCAGTTCTAAATCCCTCCCAGTCATTCCCACTGGGCACACACTGGTTGAATCAACGTTGTTTCCACGGTATTTCAATTACGTTGAACCAAGGTGGAATAGACGATGAATTGACGCCTGTGCCCGGTGGGTTGTTTGCACTTGGGTGGTATGTCTGTGAGACAGCCTTGTCTCCGGTGTGAAACAAAACACGCTGCACATAACCGAGGTTAAAAATAGCCGTTTTAACATTTCGTCACTATTTCTATATTTGTGTATTGTTACGACTATTTGCAACGGGTCCGTCCCATCACACAATGCCTATTCTGTTCATCTCCCAAGTTCAGACTTGGAGTTGGAGCAACTACAAATATCCATTATACAGTAGGCCTATAGCTTAATGTGTTCATTTTGTTCACGCCTGTGGAAGCGCGCACCGGTTCAGAAATAGCTAATCATTTTAGATACTTTATGCTTCCAGTATGGAATGTCTGTAGTGCCGGCGTGTCCAATGGCATCCGAGGTGACAGTCCGGAGTGCCACTGTTGGCCAGAGGCGCCGCGCACAGCAATACCTCCACTAGGATCCTGTGGTTGATTCTCTGGACATCAGGGAGTGAAGTAGGGAATCCTGGGCACCTCTACCTCTATTGTTTCTTTTCTATCTTATGCCAAATGTAAAATAGACAGCATAAAAGGCGTGCATAATGCAATGGAAACAATGGACACGTCCGACAAAAATCGAACTTACCCAAAGTCCACCGTCGTGTTAAAAAAGCGCATGCCAGATATCACGGATACCACTGGGACGCAAGACGAATCGAAGTACGTTGAATTGAATGATTTACTTGACATAGATACAGACGACACGAACACTGTCACCGGTGAGGGGAGCCAAATGGCGACTGACGAGGGCAACGGTGGCTCGAGAGCAGAAGAGAAAACTTCTGGAGACGGAGACCTGATGAGTAAGGTGACTGATCATATCAACGGCGACAAATTAAAGGAGGATATTAACACAAAGGAGTGTGCCAAGGGCTATCTATCAGGGTTTATTGGAACTGTCTGCTTCTCTGAGGTTCCTAACCTGAATGAAAACACGATGGACTCCCCCGAATCCCCTAGATTCGTTGGTAATAGGGAGGTCACTGCGGAGTGGATACCGGAAAAGGACGCGTTTGAGGATGTAGAACATATGCCAATTGACAATGAAGATGTATTGTCAATTGACACTGACATGTTAAGCGGGCAAAATGAGTCGGATGATGATGTGAGCTTGGTGCTGACCGGTGATTGTGAAGATTGCGTGCCTTGCAGTACCGTGGAGGATGAGCCTCATTACATAACCACGCACGAGATCCAGCTCTCCGAGCTTTCAGATCACGATGTCGATAATGATATCGGACAGGAGTGGGATGATAACCAGATCTACTCTTTCGTAGATTATGCTGCTTTTGACGGCGATGGAACGATGGCAGGAAGAGAGAAGAGGGGGAAAAGCAATCAGGGTCAGGCTAATAGCGGTGCGGCAGTCAGCACTAAGCTGGAAAGTGATCTCGGGGACAGGGACAAGTGCGCCATCTCAGATGAAAGTCTGTCAAAGAACCAAAATAATGTTATAGGACAGATCCACCTGTCAATCAAAACTACTTCTCGAGCTATAAATGAGCCTAGCGACGTCCAAGAAAATGAAAATATTACTTATCATGCCAAGCACGCCGGAGACATGAGTCGCTACGTTTTTAGAGGAGCTGGTGATGTAAATACGGAAAATGTCTGTGATAGCGCTAAGTGTTTCATAGCCGCCCCCGGACGCTTGCACTTTGGCAAGAATTTAAAAGGCAAAGATGTTAACGACTATTCCAGCGGTGCGTCCAGCGCCGTCAGTGAACTTGACGATGCGGATAAGGAAGTGCGCAACTTGACTGCCAGAGCGTTCAAGAGTTTAGCATACCCATATTTTGATGCCATCAATTTCAGTACCTCCAGCGAGTCCTCCGCCTCCGAGCTGGGGTTGAACAGGTGGTCAACTTTTGTTGACCTTAAATATGGCAACATGAACATGTCTCAGGGACGCGAACCAAACACAGGGTCTCATAAAAGTTCCACGTCATCCTCTGAAATTGCTAAGAATAAAGACAATAAAGGATATAAGGGTTTGGCATTGGCTAGTACTAAACCGCCCCCGAACAAGCTCTTTGCATTGAATGGTGCTCTTTCTGGTCCCTATAACGCATCTTCTGCAGCAAAGAAACTTGAGCTTATGGGAAAATTTGGGACGGGGCACGGTGGAGTTATCACGCTCACAGAAACATTCAATATTCGTTGTAATGTCAAATCAGGGCTGCCTGGGAGTGAAAGGCGCTCGAAATTTGCACAAAACGTAACAGGATCACGTTCCACAGATGAAGTTACCAGCACCTTGCCAAGCGGCCAGGGGAATGAGGCCAGCAAGCAACCCTGTAATGCAGGGGAAACCATGGAAGGCACACACAAGAAAGCAATATTCGCCTCGAGCCTTCTTAAAAATGTAATTTCTAAGAAAATGCAGTTTGAGCAAGAGCGCAAAATGGAGAGGGGGGAGATACGCGAGTCCTATCACGCTCCATCTCACTGCCTTCTCCGACAAGAGCCTGAAATTGCGCACATGGAGAGGGAGAGGGCTACACCGAAAGAGTCCAATGATTTCCAAAGGCAAAGCCCGAAATACTCAGAGGCGAGTTCTGACTTAACTATTGTTTGTGTCGATGAACTAGGGGACTTAGTGGACACTAGCTCGTGCGATGCCAAGGACGAATGCCGGAGACAAGACACTTTAACTCTTGCACCAGAAACGAATTTAGCGTCGACAAATAAAGTCGGATTCGATACTAAAAAAGGAGCATTCGAAGTGGCCAACAACACACTGCTACGCAGCCAAAATAGCGCATTCAGATCCTGGAGGGACGGTGAGCTAGAGTTTCAAAAGGAACATATCAACGATAAAACTCCGCAGGGGAAACCGTCTTCGTCCAACGACAACCAGGGGGAAACGGACTTGTACACCGATTCAGGCAACAGTGAGCTAACCAAAATGTTACATTTGTTTGTGCCAAGTATCCAACAACTGTCCAATGAGAGAGAAGTTTCAAAGCAGCTGCCGACTATGAATTATTCGACCTGCGCTGCTGCGGATCAAGGAGAGGGAGGAGGTATGAAATTACGCGCCAACAACACCCAATACGTCGCTGGTCCGAGGAGTGTGGTAACATCCAAATCACCCGAAATTAAAATCAGTTTACGGAGTGTAAAAGAAAACAAAAGCGACCCGTTCAACGTTGCAAAGCTGGTGCCTTCCAATATAGGCTGCAACTCAGTCAGCCTGAAAAAGGCAGGCGACGAGTCCAGATGTCAAGCGCTCGCCGCAGCGTTGAAGGGTGAGTCCTCCGAAAAAGTACCACACTTCACGGTCAGAGACATACGAGACCACAGGGGCAAGCTGCAAACACCTATACACCAAGTTAGAGACGTGCGCAAATTGGTTAAAAGTTCTTATCACTTTGTGTCGTTGGATAATAACGTCACCGCCGGCGACCTTAACTCCGATCAAAAGCTTTTCAAACAGGGGTCTTATCGAAACCCTGCGTCGCTTTCCCCCATAGTAATAAAGTGTCAGTCTGTGAATACCAATACCAATGGGAATGGGAAGCAATCTGGAAATCTAATTGGGTATTCTAAATCTAGACTCAACGAGGATTCATTTGAAGTTGACAGGTCATCACCCCAGCAAGAGGGCACCAAAAGCGACTTCCACCAACCGACATGGAGAGCGCCATTATACAATACAAAACAACTGAAAGGTGATTCTTCTGAAGGCCCCATTGGACTTGTAATTGAAACCAGAACAGCTTCTAGAAGACAGGATAAAACACCTGACATCGGTGACAAGACAAAACCTGAGTGTAAAATGTCCAACGTGGGTGCCTTCGAGAAATTACAGGCTGCAGTCAAAACCATGGAGCAGTTGTATGTTTTTGATAGAAATGAGTGGAAGAGGAAATCAGAGCCACACTCCATATTATCAGACAGTCATCTGCTCTCTCTCATATCCAGCGAGGAGCATGGGCCAGAGGAGGAAGGAGTGAATGTGGCCAATGCCATGACCGTGCCAACATTTAACATGGACAAGCTCATCCGGAGAGACTCATACCTTAACTCTGACAAATCCCTGCCTGCTACGACCGCCTTGCCCGTTTGCGAAAAGACACCACCCAAACGAGAGGAGAAAGAACCCCTGAAGACTTTTCACATTCCCATCAGCCAGGATGTGCCCAAATCCCTGGCTCAGCTAGGTGGAACACCAATGGGTACCAATAATGTGTTTAATGTCAGCTCCATGGCTTCAGGAAACCCCCCCACAAATAACAATAACAAGGCATCATCACAGCCACATGCTGCATCACAATCACCTTACTGCAAAGGCTTCAGCCAAGTGTCTCCTAAACTTCCGGTGTCAGTGAAAATCTCCCAGCAGCTCAGAAAGGCAGAGGAGAGACAGAGAGAGAGACAGAGGGAGAGACAGAGGGAGACGGCCAACAGTATGAAGGCAGACATGCCCTTCCAGTTCAGCAGAGCTTCAGTCGAGCACGAAAACTATCTCACCATCCCCGTCAAGTCTCATGCCACCAGCGACAAGCAAACCGCTGTGTCCGCTGGCGGTGGATGCGAGAAGACAGCAATTTACACCGTCCCCGCCACTGGCGCCAAGACCCAGATGGCCAGCCCACCCGGTTATTGTGGCGCCAAGAGGCAGGAAGAGACCCGACTTTCCCCACAGAAACGCTCCACCATCGTCATGGAGACGAGAGCCCAGGACACGCCAACTGCCACCATCTACCACATGCCCATGGCTCAGAGCATGGCGTCCACCCAACCACAGATGTACTGCTTTTCCCCAACCATGTCCCCACAAGCCATCCCCCAGATCGACCACTACCAGCGCACCCAGAGAAAGATGCTCTTTGACCCCAGTACAGGGAACTGCTACCTGGTGGACACCCCCGTCCAGCAGGCCACCCGCCGCCTCTTCGACCCCGAAACGGGCCAGTATGTGGACGTGCCCATGTCCCAGCAGCCTATGTCTCCCATGTCCATGTCCATGCCCCAAATGCCGCCCATGCCCATGCCCATGCCCATCTCACCTTTAGCCCTGAGTCCCGGCTCCTATGGACCCACCTACATGATCTACCCAGGCTTCATACCCGCCATGCCCAGCACGCCTACCCTGATCCCCACTAGAATGCAGTCGCAGCTCTCCATGCCGTTGGAGCAGGAAGACTCCGGAAACAAAGGCGGTTCCTCCCAGCCAGACTACATGGACATGGAGAGTCCTTACTACATGGCCACAGGGTCTGGGAAGTCTCCCTTGGCTGGAGGCTCCAGTATGGGCCACGTCCAGCAGCAGGGCAGGCCGGGGGTCCAGGGCTTCACCTCCCAGCAGGGACCACGCATCATCGCCCCGCCCTCTTTCGATGGGACCACCATGAGCTTTGTGGTGGAGCACAGGTAAACGGCAGGACCTGTCACATGATACGTAAGTGATTTTTTTGAGTTCTCTATCATATAGTATGGCTGCATTAAGACAGGCAGCCCTTGTTATATTTCTTTCTTCTCACTAATCAGTGTAATTTACATCCTAATTATGACAGTATAATTGACAATCTTAATCATTTGCACACCAATGTATCTTTCCCTACACTATAATGGAGTAAAACATCTATGGATATTGTTCCAGGTGATTGTTGGTGTCAAGTCTTAGGCTATTTTAAGGGAGGATTGATGGGTGACATTTCAGTCCCAAAAAACACAATAATGCTGTTTCAAATGAATGAGTCGGGATCATAGAATAGAAGAACATCTTAACTACAAAAATATGTGTCTAGGCCGAGACGTCTTGTACAAACCAGTTCCACTGTAAACACGTCCTTACGGTTCAAGAGGTACAGTATTTTCCCAGGTGGGAGCCCTTGAACCAGTTAATTAACATATCATTTTATTTATTTATTTATCCATTATTTTACCAGGTAAGTTGACTTAGAACACGTTCTCATTTGCAGCAACGACCTGGAGAATAGTTACAGGGGAGAGGAGGGGGATGAATGAGCCAATTGTAAACTGGGGATTATCAGGTGACCGTGATGGTTTGAGGGCCATCATTACTGCAGCTAATAACGTGTGTAGACAGGGACAGAAGGTGTTGCAGGTGACCTGAAGCCCAGTGCTTATGAGCCTGTTGGCATTCTGCAACAGTTATTTATTCCAGTAAAGGGAATAAAAAGGTGGTAACCCACACCTGAGTAACGCAACTCTAGCATGCACAACCTTTTGAACTTTAACCTCTTTCCAGACCTGGTATCAAAACAGCTCTGTTTAAAACAAGTGACATTAACCACCTGCTATTTTTAAGCATGCTGTTTGGGATGAAGCATATAGTTCTATTCGGCTAAGGCAAGCCCATTTCACCTGCAGACATGCCTCTCTTGCAGTGTTTCTCAACTCCGGTCCTAGGTTGCACACTTGTATGCTAGCCCTGCTCAAGCATGCCTGATTCAACCGCTGAACTCAACACCAGGCCCTTTATATGTTGAATCAGGTGTGCTTGAACTTGGCTGGAACATGTGCAACCTTGGGAGTGGGATGTTCAAGGGACGGAGTTAAGAAACACTGTTTACCCACATCTCAAAGTATACTAGCTGCTTCCAGTAACATAATTATGTGTCATATTAAAGCTATCGAGGATAATATCAGGGATAGGAGACCTGGGCTGGCCCAGAGGGGCATTGGTTGGTGTTTGCTGGGGAAGGGGAAGAGCCGTGGCCAGGCCAGCATAGCTAGGGGGCCGGGGGAGGGAGGGAAAGGTCAGTGCGATGCAAGGCACTTGTTGTGCTGATACAGGGGTAGGCCAGCTGCTGCTGGAAATCAAGGCTCTTGGCTGTGGCAACGCAGGGCTGCAACGGCGTCAACCTTTTTATAGGACACAGTCACGCAGAAGGGAAAAAGTGAGAAGTGGACCATCATCTCCGGCACTCAGCCATTACATAAACAAATCATGGGCACATACAGTACCAGCAGGGACGCAAGCACAGCAGACAATTAGATTGGGACTTCCCCTACCCAACTAAAAAGTTTTATACCAAGTACACTACATGGCCAAAGGTGTGTGGACACCCTTTCATATTAGGGGATTCGGCTATTTCAGCCAAACCCATTGCTGACAGGTGTATAAAATCGAGCACACCTCCATGCAATCTCCATAGACCAACATTGGCAGTAGACTGGCCGTACTGAAAAGCTCAGTGATTTTTAACGTGGCACCGTCATACGATGCCACCGTTCCAACAAGTCAGTTCATCAAATCTCTGCCCTGCTAGAGCTGGCCCAGTCAACTGTAAGTGCTGTTTGTGAAGTGAAGTGGAAACTTCTTGGAGCAACAACGGCACAGACGCGAAGTGGTAGGCCACACAAGCTCACAGAATGGGACTGCCGAATGCTGAAGCAGGTAAAAATCATCTGTCCTTGGTTGCAACACTCACTACCGAGTTTCAAACTGCCTCTGGAAGCAACGCCAGCACAAGAACTGTTCTTCGGGAGCTTCATGAAATGGGTTTCCATGGCCGAGCAGCCACAGCCGCACAAGCCTAAGATCACCATGCGCAATGACAAGTGTCGACGGACGTGGTGTACAGCTCCCCGCCATTGGACTCTGGAGAAGTGGAAACGCCTTCTCTGGAGTGATGAATCACTCTTCATCATCTGGCAGTCCGACTGACGAATCTGGGTTTGGCGGATGCCAGGAAAAAGCTACCTGTCCCAATGCATAGTGCTAAATGTAAAGTTTTGTGGAGGAGGAATAATGGTCTGGGGCTGTTTTTCATGATCCGGGCTAGGCCCCTTAGTTCCAGTGAAGGGAAATTTTAACGCTTCAGCATACAATTACATTCTAGGCGATTCTGTGATTCCAACTTTGTGGCAACAGTTTGGGGAAGGCCCTTTCCTATTTTAGCATGAAATGCCCCCGGGCACAAAGTGAGGTCCATACAGAAATTGTCGAGATCGGTGTGGAACAGCGAAGGAGGGACCATCTCCATATTAATGCCCATGATTTTGGCATTAGATGTTCGACAAGCAGGTGTCCACATACCCCTTGGTTATGGTTATAATACAAGGACTATTAATGTTAATTGCAGAAAAATGTTATGTTGTAATTCCTGCAGTTCATTGTTTTTGGGGGGGAATACTTTATTTGAAGGATATTTATTTCCATACATGCCACATGAATTTGTAGCAGTAAATAAGCATGAATCTTTAGGTACACTCTTAAAAAAGGCTTCCAAAAGGGTTCTTTGGCTGTCCCCCATAGGATAACTCTTTTTAGTTCCAGGTAGAACCCTCTTGGGTTCCATGTAGAACCCACTGTGGAAAGGGTTTTACATGGAACCCAAAAGGATTCTACCTGGAACCAAAAAGGGTTCTTCAAAGGGTTATCCTATGGGGACAGCTGAAGAACCCTTTTAGGTTCTAGATAGTACCTTTTTTTTCTTCAACTAAAGTGTTAACATTTTATGTAGGAACCATGACAGGTTTCCAGTTTCCTAATCCTAATCTCCCATTGTCTTGTGTTCTGTTTCCCATACAGGAGTGAATTTTGACGTGTCCTGATGTGTTCTGGGCCCTCCAGTGCCACTAACCCTACCGTCTGGACTATTTGGTTCAGGGGCATCACGGTTCTTGGTCATCAATGCCGGTCGTCATGGTCATCACGGTTCTTGGTCATCTCAACCGACAGGATTGTTATTGCCTCACCTTTCTAAAGTAGGCTACCACTCTATCCCCCTTTCTTTTCTTAACAACTCTGTGTTACATTTGGGAGTTTGGCAGAAATGTTTACTAGTTAATGTAGTTTTTTACCATGTGCTGTATATTTTATTTACATGTTTGATTTTTGGGTCATTTTGATTTGGTATTGCAATACTCATGCAATGCAATATAACCTCATGCAATCGTTCTCACAGGCATTGTCATGATAAATCATTTTAATCTGTACATTGAATTAATAATAGTAATCATGTATTTTCACATAAGAAGAGCATGATTGTCAAACCCACCCTCCATTGGTTATTAATAAGATTAGGCTCCAAATCCATTCTTGTGGGACCCCCGGCACTGCCCCTTTGATCTAGCCCAGCATTAACACACCTGTGCCAACAAATCAAGGGTTGAGGAGTTAAATCAGGTGTGTAAGTGCTGAGCTAAAAATAAGTGCTCTCTGAGAGGTTCCTAGGAATGGATTGGGAAACATGTTGTCGACATTTTCTTTGTCGCATTCTCCACACTAGAGGTCTATGTTCTAAAATGCACAACTTCCGGAAGGGTGCAGGTTGTCCCATTTATTTCTTTAGCAAGTACATGAGGCATGACAGCACACTTGGACAGCACACTTGAACTAAGTCCTCAGGAGAATGGAAGAGGGCTTATATCTCTCTTTGTATTTTTGTTGACCTTGATCTGAACCTGTACTTGGCTTCCTCCCTTCTCTCTGTTACGGTGCCACCTGCTGTTTGCTTTCTCCCCGTTGGTGAGTTCAGTTCAGTACAGTATAATCTTGTATTGTTTTAATTGGTTAAAAAAACGATATGTTGCCAACAATATTAGCACTAAAAACAATGATGGTGGACATTCTATTTCCTTTCTGAATCTTGTTATTATTTCACTATTGAAAATGAACGAGCGCTTGTCTTGAATACACATTATGCAATATGTGGTTTGGTTTGATATACTTCTGCTAAAATTGGTATTTGTTGATGCCTGTTTATCTTGGGTATTGTTATTACTGCAATGTCATTAAGTGTTGACAATTTTGCCCTGTCACATTTAGGTGCTCTTAATGCAGGTAGCAAGCACTGTGAGTAAGAGGTGGATGTTTAGACATTTCATAAGGTTTTATAAAAACACAACTGAAGATTTGCGGTGTGGAAAGTATTCTTGATGTTTTTATAGTAACATGGATACAGTAATCTCACATTTATGAGTTGAAGTCTGTTTTGGACAAGTTGATGGGGCTTTCACTGTATTTAAAAAATATGTTTTCTTTCCAGACCCCCTATACAATATGTGCAAACCTATTTGTTTTATATTGATGTGTACAGCAAACCACATGCTTTCAGAACTGCTGGCCAGTCCATCCATCTCCCTTCATAAGTATGTTTTGGGATTGCTGTTTGATATTTTTAAAGGTCCAAAAAAAAAAAAATGCTGCTTAGCAAAGAGCAATTTCTTAATAAATAATTTTGCTAGGACTGTCTGGGAGTGGTCTGAGTGGGGAGGGGAAAATTGAAAACTAGCTGTTATTGACAGAGAGGTTAGGAACTCTTTTTATTTGTCTATTATTAACAGATTTACAGTGGGATGGTGGGATGGCCATAATTCCATCCCACCAAAACAGGCTGACATTTCAGGCGGTCTTTTCAAACATCTCTTACACTAAAAGAGCACGATCATCATTTTCACACGATCATCATTTTCACACTAAAAGAGCACAATCATCATTTTCACAATTTCACAGTATTATTCAAAACCTAGTGTGGAAATATAGAAAATCACAGGCAAATCACATTTTTGCCTGCACTGGGCCTTTAAAGTAACTGTCTAGTGAAAATCAAATTGAATGACTATGTTTTGTTGTTGACTTATCCAATACTCGTATTTGTGGCCAAAGCTGCAATAGGAGAAAAAAACACTATAAACTTGTATCTCAAACAGACCTTTTAAAGAGGAGGATGATGTCACCTTCCTGGGGAGGATGAGCTGGCCAATCTGCGATCTACTCGCATTAATATTTTTAATGAGCGGTATATGACCACACCATTCTGTTGTTGGCGTACGCCCACACCATTCCAACACAGAAAAACATACTTAATTTCCATTTTTTTTATGGAAAACTATTTCACTCATATTGTAATTAATAATTGGTCATATTTCATCGAAATTTGGAAACACTGGACAGTTACTTTAATGCAGGATAATACACTTACACAATTTACTTCCATAATTTCACCTGTTTTCATCAATCATACAGATCTTTGTGAAAAAAATATATTTGCAGCAGTGGATTGTTTCAGGGTTGGCGAGGGATGGATTTTTTGTAATCCACTACATTTGATGAGTATTGCTGCAGAATGTTTTTAAATCTTTGAGGCATCATTGTCAAAGGTGTATGTATACTAAATATTGGACAGAAGGACTAAAGAATGTTGTGAGGGTATGAGCAAGTCTAAAAATAATGGTTGAAGGGAGGAAGAGAAAGCGAGTGAAAAAAAATCATGTGTCTTTTAGATATTGAGGTCTCTCCTTACCTCTGACAATATAGATGGACCTAACGGAAAAGAAAATATAGATGTTTTGTGAAACAGCAAAGGAATTTAATATGCCTCTACTGGCCACAGGAAGTGTAGAAAACTAGCAGTTGAAGGAAACAAACAGACTTCTTTATGGTGTAAAATATATTGCTACTGCGAATGAATGTGTTTTTGCAAGCAAATGTACATTGAGACTTGTTTAATAAATTTGAAATACTTTTCCAGAACTTGGTCTCCTTTTCTCATTTGTTCCAGTGGTGGAAAAGGTACCCAATTCCCATAATTGATGTCACGCTGATATAAAGGATTTGGAGACAGGCGCAGGAATACATCATCTGGGTTTTTAATACACCCAAAAAACAAACATGTCTACAAAACACTGGGATGTACCCAAACAAAAGAGCGAGGGTAAACCTCCTAGAACGACACCGGCGGAGACCCGTAATACACAACGCACAAAAACACGCACCACCGGCTGAAACAACGCATAGGTACTCACATGACCAACGGCCATGGAAACAATAATGGACAGCCGAATGGGGGAACAATAATGGACAGCCGAATGGGGGAACAATAATGGACAGCCGAATGGGGGAACAATAATGGACAGCCGAATGGGGGAACAATAATGGACAGCCGAATGGGGGAACAATAATGGACAGCCAAATGGGGGAACAATAATGGACAGCCGAATGGGGGAACAATAATGGACAGCCGAATGGGGGAACAATAATGGACAGCCGAATGGGGGAACAATAATGGACAGCCGAATGGGGGAACAATAATGGACAGCCGAATGTGGGAAACAAAGGGAACATAAATACAATTACTAATCAAGGAAATGGGCACCAGGTGTGCATAATGACACAGTTTCGGAGGGATCCATGACACTTGATTAAAAGATAAGATACCTTAACAGAAAATGACTCAAGTAAAAGTGAAAGTCTCCCCAAGAATTTGGTTTTAAATATGCTTAAGTATAAAAAGTAAAGTAAAAATCTTTTCAAATTCCTTATATTAAGCAAACCAATTTTCTTGTTTTTGTAATTTACAGATAGCCAGGGCACACTCCAACACGAAGACATAATTTACACACTATGCATTTGTGTTTAGTGAGTCCGCCAAATGAGAGGCAGTAGGGATGAACAGGGATGTTCTCTTGATAAGTATGTGAATTGGACCATTTGTCAGGGAAAATGTATCGAGGAAAATGTATGGAGGTAAAAGTACATTATTTTCTTTAAGAATGTAGTGAAGAAAAAGTAAAAGTTGTCAAAAATAGTAAAGTACAGATGCCCAACAAAAACTGCTTAAATAGTAATTTGTAGTTTTATACTTAGACCCCAGTAAATGGTATGTGTTCCTGTTATTCAGTATGTGTTTATGCGTTCTGGAAAGCCATTCACGAGAGAGTGAGTCAAGGTCCAGTAATGGGTGACTGATGAGGTGGACCTTGAACTTTAAGTGAAAGAGCATCATCATGTTAATCTGTGTATCTAGGTGTTCATTTAGAAAGATGATACTCTTTCTGGATTCATTTCAAAAGGCCACTAAAGCTAACAAGTTCACACTAGTGGTCCTATGTGGCTCAGTTGGTACGAATGTGGCACTAGCAATGCCAGGGTTGAGGGTTTGATTCCCGCTGGGGTCACACATACAACCCTAAAATAAGGGCCAGCTTGCCCTATATGCAGACCACACACTATGCATAGGGCCCCTGATGAAAAACAAACAAAACAGTTTCAATGTTGAGAAAACACAAGGTGCACTTTTGAAATATTGTAGTGCATCAGCAGTTTTTCTTCTTATGTCAGTCACAGGCAGACCTAGCCACGAAGCATAGAGATGAACTAACATAATCGCGAGTCGTGTTTTGGGCCCATATGAAAATCTGCTTGTTGCATGGGTTGTGAGGTTGAGGGGGCCCAATAAAACCTCACCTGGCACCCCCGAACAGATAGAGCCGGACTAAAATGTATGCACTCAAGTCCCTAAACATCTGCTATATGGCATATATTATTGGGACTGGAAAACCCCCCCACAGAGTTTTTCACTTATTCAAAGTGCACTTATCAGGAGTCGAATGTATATCATTACTTCACACAAAAATTAAAACATGAATGAGCAGTGCTCAAACACAATGAATGAGAAATACTTTTGGACAAATGGAAGGAGAGTATTTTCTGGAAGGTATATTTTTAAAGTATCAACAACATAAGTCAGACCATTCTCTCATTACCCGGAGAGACATTACAAAACAAACCAGTACTTCCTGTGTCTAAAACTGTGAAAACAACATACTTTGAACAGCAGACCTGTGAGTTTCCGACAATAATCTGCACCGTTTAATCATTACATCATCATTAAATCAAATCAAACTTTATTGACATAGAATGTTTTACAAACGTAAATGCATTACACATATTCATCTAAAATCCACTGCAAGAATGATTCAGAGTTGCCTTGCATTCCTAATAGTGTTGTCTACATCCCATCCCTCCTTTTAATTCCCAATCCTCTGACAGAAGATCACCGTGGCTCCATTTTCTTAATTTTTTCCCTTTGTGGACGTTATCCACATGCTTCAGCAGAAGTGCCTTCTGTCTGAATCCTGTACCACAGACCGATCAGCCATACTCTCCTGTGTAAGTCCCAATATGTTCAGCTAGGTGTCCCTTCTCATAGATGCTATTCCCGCAGTCATCACAGCTCAACGGTTTATCTCTTGTGTGAGTCAGTTCGTGCGTGGTTAGGTTCGACTTCACGTTGAAGCTTTCCCCGCAGTCCCCCACACCTAATTGGTTCTCTCCAGTGTGATCCTTCATGTGCTTGGTCAGATGTCTTTTGAGTTTAAAAGTCTTGCCGGAAGAGTTTCTCCACACGAGAGTCTGACATGGGTCTTCAGTTGACAGGTTGGAGTTGTAGCGTTTTTTTTGCAGAAGAGGCATGTGCTGGGTAGGTCAGCTTTCAGAGCAAATGTTCCTCCACAGTCACAGCAGTAGTGAGTTTAAAAAAATGTGTTGCTGGGTTTGCAATGGTGTTTCTCCATTGGTGGGTTGGGATCCAATGATAGGCTGCTGGTAAGTCCTACTTGGTCATTGCTTACAGCTGAGCTGTGGCTGGAAGCATTATTTTGATTACCTGGAGGGTTACATGACAAGTACATTAGAGTGTCTAGGTTGAGAAACAGACGCCTCACATGTCCTCAAATGGAGCAATAGTACCCACAAAACACATCTCAACGTCAACAGTGAAGAGGTGACTCCGGGATGCTGGCCTTCTAGGCAGAGTTGCAAAGAAAAAGCCATATCTCAGACTGGCCAATAAAAAGAAAAGATTAAGATGGGCAAAAGAACACAGACACTGGACAGAGGAACTCTGCCTAGAAGGCCAGCATCTTCACTGTTGACGTTGTGACTGGTGAACTATTTAATGAAGCTGACAGTTGAGGACTTATCCATTGTTGCTTAACTGTGTTCAGTCAAATTTAGAGTACAACTCTGTTACCAGAAACTATTATAAAAAATTAAGTATTCTGCTATTAGAATTACAATAAAAAAAATATTGCTCTTCAGTGAAGTGCTGCCAATTGTATTGTTGGAAACCATTATCCAGAAAACTTAGTTCAAAACTTTATGTAAATTATAACATGTTTCTTGAACACCAGTGATTCTAATCGCAAGAATAACTGTGTTACCTGGACATGGCAAATCAATGAACTAATTAAACACTGTTATTGGCTAATATGCCTCTCAATTTCCAGTCGACCATGGCAAGGAAAAAGTTAATATGCAGTGTAGATATACCGACGGCTTGCAACTTTGACAATATTGAGTCAGGCAACAGCTTTACTGTTTCAGAAAAGATGGTGTCACAGTGCTGGAGGGTCAGAGTAGGCAGGTGGGCTTCCTATCTCCTGATACCCTGATGATACACACTGGCAGTGATGACAACCTGCTGTATTTGTAAAGACATTCTCACCAAGGATGAACTCAGACCGTGAAGACCAAAGGGGTCCTTCTTCCTCTCTCTCTCTCTGTGTTTTACATTACGAGATTGCTATTAATCCCCCATGTCAGCAGTGTGAGAAACAACTCCTAGCCTCAGATGAGCACACACTTTGCGTTCTTTGCTCGGGAGCTGAACATGCTCAAGCAGCTGCACAGGGTAGCAGCTCTTTCACTCACAAACCAAGAGCATTGAAATCTCGACTTGCGTGCTTTGGGAGCTGAGCCTCTGGATTCTCATCAGATGAGTTTATCACGCAGATCAATGATCAATAAACTGCATCACTCTCCCTTGCCTGGGCACAAATCTCAAAACTGAGATGTGCAAAGAGATTAAGTCACTGGACAGTCATATGGCAACCATTGAGTTTGACCTCGAGCACATCCTGGCCAGGTTTCCCTTGCCGGTACCAAACCCAACCCCTACAGTTCAAGGTTCAGTTGAGATGGTTTTGGCCCATATGGACAAATCATTTGCTTCTGCCTGCTTCTCTCTGTCACAGTTCAGACCAAGAGCTGCCTAACAAACGATGCAGGCATCTGATCGCTTCCTATTTTTTATTAATTTAAAATATACAGTGGAATATACAGTGGGGAGAACAAGTTTTTGATACACTTCCCATTTTGCAGGTTTTCCTACTTACGAAGTATGTAGAGGTCTGTAATTTTTATCATAGGTACACTTCAACTGTAAAAGACGGAATCTAAAACAAAAATCCAGAAAATCACATTGCATGATTTTTAAGTAATTCATTTGCATTTTACTGTTCTGCCTGCGGCTATGGAACCCTGACCTGTTCACCGGACGTGCTACCTTGTCCCAGACCTGCTGTTTTAAACTCTCTAGAGACAGCAGGTGACAGCAGGTGCCATGCAGAGACCAAAGCCATGGAGGTCTATGTCCAGAAGGCGCTGGCCCAAGGATTCCTCAGTTCGTCCACCTCTCCTGCCGCCTCCATCTTCTTTTTCATGAATAAGAAAGACAGAGGTCCCCAGCCCTGTATCGATTACCGGACACTGAATAAGGCAACTGTTAAATTAATTTATCCCCAGCCTCTCATACGCACTGTGATCGAACAGATGCACGGTGCTCAGTACTTTACCAAATTGGATTTACACAGTGCCTACAACCTGGTGCGCATCAGAAAGGGGGATGAATGGAAGACCGCCTTCAGCACCAGCACCGGGCACTATGAATACAGGGTAATGCCCTACGGCCTGACAAATGCATCCTCTGTGTTTCAATCCCTCATTAACAAGGTATTTCGAGACATGTTGGGCCGCTGTGTAGTGGTGTAAATAGACAACATCTTGGTGTACTCCACTACATGCGAGCAGCATGACTCATGTCAGATCTATGTTGAAGTGAAGGTGGAAGCCTCCGAGGTTGGAGTAGGGACTGTTCTCTCCCAAGACACTGGATCGTCGCCTAAACTCCATCCATGCGCCTTTTACTCATGGAAGCTGTCTCTCGAGGAGTGGAATTATGACTTGGGGGATCATGAGTTTCTGGCCGTCAAGAATGCGCTGAAAACATGGCGGCACTGGCTGAAGGGTGCTCAACACCCATTCCTTATTTGGACGGCCCACCTGAACCTAGAGTACATTCGAGCAGCGAAGAGGCTGAACACGTGTCAGTCCAGGTGGGCCCTATTTTTCACCAGGTTTGACTTTACCCTCTCCTACCGACTGGGATCTAACAACGTCAAGGCCGATGCGTTGTTCTGGGTGCATGACACAAAGGGTTGGAGGGAGAAAGTGACACCCATTATTCCCCTGTCCTGCATTGTGGCTCTTGTTGTGTGGAATGTGGACACAGATATCTGTTGAGCCCTGCGACAGGCGCTCTCACCTGCCCACTGTCTCGAGGGGCGTACCTCTTATGTTCGGGACCATGGGGACCTCGCCTGGACACACACAACACCTGTGTTGGGGCACCCGGGTATAGCCCTTTCTATCGACTGTCTCTCCGTCAAGTAGTGGTGGCCCACCTTGGCCCAGGACTTCCGGGTTTATGTCACTTCCTGCTCCACCTGCGCATAGAGCAAGACACTGAGACAACTCCCCTATGGAAAACTCCACCTGCTGCCGGTTCCACAATGACCCTGGTCCCATCCCTCCGTGGACTTTGTCACAGACCTTCCCCCCTCGGAGGGGCACACCCCCATCCTGGTCGTTGTGGACCAGTTTTCCAAGGCCTGTTGTTTGATTCCTCTGTCTGGTCTCCCTAAGGCCATGCAGACCGCAGAGGCATTACAGATCCCGGAGGACATCGTGTCTGACCGTGGTTAAGGCCTTCATGGAACAACTGGGGTCACATTCAGCATCACCTCCTGGTACCATCCCCAATCAAATAGGCAGGTGGAAAGGGTAAATCAGGAACTGGGTAGGTACCTCAAGTAGTTCCTGTCAGGACCAGCCGGGGGAGTGCCTTGGGCAGAATACGGACAAAACTCCCTCCGCCACTCCTTCACTAACCTCAAACCCTTTCAGTGTGTTCTAAGCTCTCAGCCGGCCCTGGAACCAGAGTCAGATCGAGGCTCCTGTGGTGGACGATTGGTTCCGGCGCCCCGAGGAGGTATGGAACATAGTGCACACCTGTCTCCAGCGTGTCGTCCTCCGGCAGAAGGTGCAGGCTGATCGTCACCGCAGTGTGGCCCCTGTCTTTCACCCCGGTGGCAGGGTCTGGCTTTCTACGAAGGACCTGTCCCTCCATCTGCCCTGCCGGAAGCTGAGCCCACGGTTTGTGGGGCCATTCAAAGTCCTGCGGAGAGTCAATGAGGTGATTGTACAGATTACAGCTGCTGGACCCCACAATGCACCTCCACCTCCCTTGGACGTCGAGGGGGCCCCGGTCTACTCTATCCACAGCCTGTTAGACTCACGGCATCGTGGGGGGTCTCTCCAGTGCCTTGTTGACTGGGAGGTGTACGGTCCCGAAGAGCGGTGCTGGGTTCCAGCGCGGGACGTTCTGGACCGTTCTCTCAGTCGGGACTTCCCCTGGCGTTTTCCCGACTGACCCGCACTGTGTCTCCGGGTGTCACGATCGTTGTCAAGGAAATGACCGGACCAAGGTGCAGCGTGGTAAGCGTACATTCTTTTATTTTAAATGTCGCCAACAAAACAATAAACAACAAAACGAATGCGAAGCTCTGTAAGGCTATACATGCCACTAACAAAGACTACAACCAAGAAATGAGAAAAGGAAAAAGGCTGCCTAAGTATGATTCCCAATCAGAGACAACGATAGACAGCTGTCCTTGATTGAGAATCATACCCGGCCAAAAACAAAGAACCAGAAAGCATAGACTTTCCCACCCGAGTCACACCCTGACCAAACAAATAAAAGGATCTCTACGGTCAGGGCGTGACACCGGGGTTGTCCCCAAGGTTGGCGGCACCCCGCTGCTGAAGCAAACGCCCACTCATCAACCCCGGACTTGTCTCGTCATCATTACACACACCTTGTTCCAATACCCACTCTATCACTGTATATATACTCCCTCTGTCATTTGTCTTTCTCGGTCATTGTAAATGTTGCCTGTTTTCCTGAGAGGAATCTCTCCTACTATTTCCTGAGTACTTTATTATTTTGCACTTTGGGTTTCGTCCCGCTTTTATATAGTGCTTTAAAACCTCAGTAGTTCTATACCTGCGACTGCCTCCTGCCTACTCCTCTTTACACTTGTGACAGCATTCAAACCAAATCTAACTTTATTTACATAGAATGTTTCAATTATTTATTTTTCTGCTTCATCACACATCCATTCCATTCTGAAACCCACAGCATGAATGATCCAGAGTTGCTTTGCTTTCCCAAGAGCATTGTATCTAGAGTTGAAGCATTGCCTTCACCAGGCATGCATCCAGGCAAAAAGGCCACAAATACTGCACCACCTGTTGTGGTCCTGACTCCTGTAATTTATCTACTGTCCTTTTATTGATGGAGCTTTAACATCAAACGTTTACAGTCCACCTGTCCACACTGGTCAAAATGCAGTCAACAGTGGGCACAAGCCCAGCACAGAATGCCACATACTATATAAGCCCTATAAAGAAAATAAATAAACAAGGTATGCAAGTCACTCTGGATATGGAATGCCTGTCATCTAACGACAATGACTGTTTATGAAGCGGAACATTCCAGCTTTCACTAAGGAAGTAAGATTGTAAGATCAAAGAAACAGAAAGATACCAAACCGGCCTCTTTTGTTACTATTTCTAGACAGACATATTCAGAGAGAGTATAGTACACTGTAATGGTCAAGACAAGTCGTGTAAGGGTATTGAGACTTGTCTATGAAATAATTGTCTATGAAAGCTATAGATGGCCGTTGAAGTGTGTTCAATTAGATCATGTTATTTTAGGTTAATAGCAGTGACTTTTGTCATCTCATTTTATGCCCGACAGACCTGATCCAGCAGCATTTGTGTATCGTGGCTAATCCCAGGCGGAGGAAGGTCACAGACAGGGTTGTGGCCAGACTTCGGAAGGATCAAATTGACGTGGAAGAGACCCTTTAATCCCAGTTGGCCAGCAACACATTCCAGACAAACTGACAGAGGACATTTCCCTTCTCCCGAGGTCCCTCCCTCCAGTCTCCCTGTTTGGAAATGAAAATATGACTTAATGGATTTGACTTCTATTGCTACAATCTATAGTCTACATCAGACTATATAGGCTATACATGTATGTCTTCCAGATTAACAAAGACAGAAGCAAGTATAGCATAACTGTTTAAACAATGCACAATCCAGAAGCACTACAGAACATTTTAAATAAAAGCATTTGTTTAATAATAATTTTAAAAAACATAGTACCACACACATTGTTTCCTCTGGAGAAATGTCTGGCATTTCCGCCCCAAAGCTTTCCCTGGTTGCCACTTCTCTTGCTCAACTAAAATGTCATCACAATTTTTAAGTCACTCTCAAAAAGGTAGGGTTACGAGGTAGGGTTACGTTTTACCCCAAGTTACCCTACAATTGACCCGTGTTGGATATAGCTCCAATCTTCCATATGCACTAACAGCAAATTGCAGAGCAGTAACATGCTTAACCATGAAGCTGCTAAAAACTCTGGGTTTAAAATGGTACAGGCCACACATATGTGGGAGTTATAATAATGCTCTTGTGGATGTACAGACCTGGCAAGGAGACACTCTACAGGAATACATTGAGCACTCTGACTCCTCAGCGGAGGGCCGCAGCCCGACAAAAGGCTGACAGAGAGTAGGTACCATCGTTGTTTTTATGGTGACTGTAGTAAGTGATATTCTCCAGCTACTCAGGCCGTTGACCACTACTGGTCTCCTTGAATAGGTGGTCAAGAATACACGGGGAGGCTCTGAGGGTGAAACACGAAAGATGGGCAATATTATGGAGAGGTTAGTGAGGTATCATTTAATAGTGTCTGTCGTGTGATTATGTGAAGTTGTGAACCTTTACGTATACTTCCGCAAGTAAAGTATTGTACTCTTCCTGAATTGACTGAATTGAAAACTGAATTTACCCCAACATGGTGAGCTACACCCCTCACACCCCCAGAGGTCCCACCCATGACAAGCAGGGCAATGTCCAGGCTACCACTGAGTAGGGGTACGCGGATGGAACACACCTACGTCCCCTCACTGCTCACACTGGTAACGGGCACAGTCAGGGAGGCGTCACCCCTGGCAATGCCCTTTACTGCCACCCCGCTGCCCTCTGTCTGCCCTGAGCTGCTGGAGTAGCTGAACAGATTGGTCCGGTACCCGCCGTGCCGCTGTAGATGCCACTCCACTGTGAGGTGAGGGGCCTTGTGGTCCGCGTCAAACTGACAGTGCAGGGTCGGCTCCTTCTGCAGGCCCACCTACACAGACGGAGAGCGGTTCATATAAGCACCATAACAGCTACACAGAGACAGGGGCTACAGGGAGAGTGTGGGGAAGGTATTAGGCAAATGATTCGAATTTTAGCAACCAGGAAATGCCAGAGCGATTTCTTCATATTGCACCTTTAACTTGTAGATCTTTTTTGTTTGAAAACCCAGAGCCATATAATCATACTAACGGCTCTGGGTAAACCCTAATGCAAAAAACACAGCGTGATAGGTAAGTAAACCTAATTCATGAAAAGAAAACTGGGTAAACTGAGTTTACCCTCCATTACTAAACTATGTCTCCTGAGTTGCCAAACTGCACCACAGCATCTCTGTAGATGCCTTTAGCTTCAATGTGTCCCTCAGCATTTGTCCACACATTCTCATCCGTCAGTTGACAGGGCAGCCATTGAACCTGTAGGAATCCAGGCACATCTGGACATAAGGGTGTGAAAACAGACAGGGATGAAAGTTAACATTAAATGGTGAAATAAAATAATAATAATAACAATAATAGAAAATATTTAAATAATTTACCTGCATCTGGAGTTAAACAGAGAAGAACAGGGAAGAGTTTCATGTTTCAGAAATGTCAGATATCACTTATATCTCATTTCAACTGAAACAAGTTCAACTTGTTTTATAAGTTGAAGAAGAACTTTCACTTTAATTTCTATGATCACAATTTTGTGATTGTGTAGATTGGCTGTAAAAAGTTGTGTGTGTCAACTGTAGGGGTGCCCATGTTGCTGGGGATCGGAAGTGTCTGGTGCGAGAGAGGCAGGCTAGGTGACCAGAGTCAGAGTCATGCAGAAGGTGTCATATGCTGAGGTAGTGAGGAAGGTAGAGGAGGATGGGTCAAGGGTGAGGGATCCTGAGAGGATCCCTGTGAGAAGTAGATCTGTTCCAGCACAGAGGGATAGGCCAATGAGTGATATATGCATCAGTAAGGTTGGCTTCTTAGCATTCAGAGAAATGGAACTGCAGAACTGGAACTCAAATCACAGAAAATAGATGTTGTGGTGGCAGCTGCAGAGAAGTACGTGGGTGTATGAGATTTGACTTCAAAAGAGTTCCTGGCTGTGTTGAGTGGTGGTGTCTCATCTCCCCAGGCCGTTGGCATGGTGTAGGAGAAGATATTGTCAAAGTAGTGGAACGAGGTAGTGTGTTTCTGATGAGTGTAGGGTTAGTTGGAAGGGTGTTTTTAAAATTTCCCCTTTTCCTATTTTGTATCACAAAGTATAATGGCTTTATACTATAGTCCAGTTGGGGGCGGTAATGCAACAAATTGGATGCCAACCTCCGTTAAACCCCACCTAAGAAGAATAAGGTGTTTGCTGATGACGACACACTGTGCGACAACGAAAAAGCTACATGTGGAATGGCCAGACTGACAAGGAATATTTGGCCAATTTGTTCGGTTCTTAGATGGTACTTTTCGATTAAAAACAATAGTTAGCTAATGTGTGTGTGAATTATTATATGCATGAGGTTGGTAAAGCTTTACTTTCCCGTAGTACGTGCGTATATTTGAACACAAGCTAGCTAGTAGTTACAACCAGGCAGCTTGGTCGAAGACACTCAGCATTCAGTTTACAACAGAATAAAAAATACACGTCAAATGTCCAGCGACACTGTCAAAGATTTGACACCGTCCCGGGAGAACAATGTTGACACGGAGAATAAGGATGAACATATCGGTAATAACGGAGGAACAGAGATTCTCTCAAAAAACCAGAGGAAGAAGCTTTTGAGGCATCAGAAATGGGAGGAGGAAAGGAACCTTCGCAAGTCAGTAACGTTAGCTTGTTTGCCTGGAAACCCGCCGTTGAATTGCATTGAAGTCTACGTCGGGCAGAATTTTGCTTTTGAATCAGAAAGGTTTCCTCTTACGACCTCTTACAAGCCAGAATCTTTAATACAATTAAATTGTTACTTTACCGTTTGGCTGTGCGGTTGATGCTTTTGCAGGTAGGAATGTGAGACCATATATCCACAGGAAAGTACAATTAAATCAACTTTTCAAAGATTTCTCTCCGGAAGCATGACACAAGATTAAAATACAAACGCATGCACGCCACGCATTTATACCTCAGTGATGCATACTTGCTGAGCTCCTGCACATGTTTACATGGTTCTGCTTACGCTTTAGTGGATAGTCATCTGAATTCACTACCAGCGCTTTGATAAGGTGATTTTATTTATACTTTCCTGTGGATATATTGTCTCACATTCCTACTGTCAAAAGGACCAATAGTTGTAACAACTGGTAGAGTATGTTTTTATTTTAATTCAGCATACTGGCTTGTAGAGGTTGAGAGAGGAAACTTTATTGATCTTAACACTTTGTGCCGACATAGAATTCAATGCAATTCAACATCGGGTTTCCAGGCAAGTAGCTAGTTAACTAACTAGGTATACTGTGTTTCACAGAAGTGATGTTTTACATTTAAACTGCCCCCTGTATTCACTTAGGCTACCTCTTAGTGATTATGGGCATACTGGACAATAATTAACTCAACAGTAATGACATCATCATACTACTTCCTGCTTACAAACAACATAATTCAAAAAACCAAGATTGCCACTATTGATTTATGGCAAGTTGTACCTTGAACAATGCCCACATGACAAATTGTAATGTTGTTGATATCCGAAAGCAGAAAGCACCATTTTGTGTATGATCATCATGTCGTGTATTGTCTTAACTTTTAAAGTTCTGTTTGACTGTGTGCTTCACAGGCAGAAGCGGAAGGAGAAGAGGCAGAAGAGGAGCCTTGAGAGGAAGACCCAGGGGGAGGAGGGAGGGGAGTTTGTGGCTGGCCGGAAGCGTTTGAGGAAAGAGGTGAAGCCCAGCAGCCCCCTGAGACTGGTGATAGACTGCAGCTTCGACAACCTCATGATGTTTAAGGTAGCAAGACTGTCAGGGCCCCCGTGGTCAGTAGGGCACAACGTTGTGGAATGTTCAGATATAAATATACTGTGTAGAACAAACATTAATCTCAGACATGTAGAGTAACGAATCACGGCAGTTCTATTCATGGCATTTCTATCTGACTGCAACGTTCCGTGTACATAGAAGATGGCACAGTATTGAACCCTGTGTTTGGTGCTTTATGTATCGTTTCCCCTGTGAAGGATGTTAGGAAGCTCCATAAGCAAATCCAGAGATGCTATGCGGTGAACAGACGAGCGGTGCACCCTGTTCAGGTGAGTCTACCTGCCCCACAGGACCCCCTGCATCATCATCATTGGTTGCAGAATCATCCATCAACCACTACTGAACTCACGTGATTCAAGACTCATTCATCTTAGTGCTGTATTTTCTCTCTCCATCTCCCAGTTTTATCTAACCAGCCTTGGTGGACAGCTGAAGCAAAACATGGATAAGACCGATGAAGGATGGGTTAACTGGAAGGTGAGTGTACCCTGTCTGTTAGTTTGGATGCGCACTGCCAATGCATGTTGAAATGACTAATGGAAATAGTTAGGGGGGGTGTTTTTCAGAGAGGCACTGCGCGTGTTACACTTTGTTTGAGAAGATAGGAAATGACTTGAGGGGTATGCATACATATGGGGAGTAGTGTCTCGTGGGGGTTTCCATATTTAAAGCTCTGGTGAAAGGTAGGCAAGACTCTTGTCTGGTGGAACAAGACTGGTGCAACGGTCTACGCTACTGCATCTCAGTGCTAGAATCGTCACTACAGACCCTGGTTCGATTCCAGGTTGTATCACAACTGGCCATGATTGGGAGTCCCATAGGGTGGCACACAATTGGCCCAGCGTCGTTAGGGTTTGGCCCGGGTTAGGCCGTGATTGTAAATAAGAATTTGTTCTTAACTGACTTGCCAGGTTAAATGAAGGTTAAATAAAATAAAAAATAATGTTTTGAGCTGGGTGCAAATGGATACATTAACAAGTCAACACCTCTCCCAAACACTTTCCATCAGATGCCAACCATATTACCCATTAAATATCCCATTAAATATCTCACTACTTAGGGATGCAATCTGAGTGGTTCAAGACGGCTGCAAGTGAAGAAGGAAGAGTAATATGTCATTAGGCCGTGGGTGTTGTGTAGGTTAGGAGGTGGCAACTTACATTAACACCTGGTACTTTTTGTGTGTGTGTGTGTGTGTTTTTGTTTGTATGTATGTGTGTGTGTGTGTGTGTGTGTGTGTGTGTGTCCGTCCTGGGCAGGATATAACGGTGAAAGCAGAGGCGTACCACGAGGTGGTGGCCAAGGAGCAGCTGGTTTACCTGACCTCTGACTCTCCCAACGTTCTGACGGAGCTGGACGATACCAAAGCCTACGTCATCGGAGGCCTGGTGGATCACAACCACCACAAGGTCAGGACTACAGAATGACCTAGAAGATTAATTAATGGTCTATTGAGTATTGTTTTTAACTCAACATGTTGGGTATGTTAAGCATCAAGTCAAGACAACCAATTCCAAATCGCCCCCCTACCCCTAGACACTTCACCTCAATCTGGGCCATTGAAATAAGAGCCCTCGTCAGGTCCCATTTATGTCAGTCGTTGGTGAGCATTATGTTTGACCTTTTACCTTGTCCTGTAGGGAATCACCTTTGAGCGGGCTCAGGAGCTGGGGATCGACCACGCACAGCTCCCGCTGAACAGCTTCGTCAAGATGAACAGCCGCAAAGTGCTGGCGGTCAACCACGGTGAGGAACTATCCTAATGATTTACACCTCAAGATAGGAAACCACCTCCATTTACCGTAGCCTGTTCATGTAGTGTGTAGCATTGACAGACTTATGAAATGTGAAAAAAAAACACGAGTGGTATGTGAAAAGGGTTTTTAATATTCAATTCTTAATTTATAATTGTGTTTGTGTGTGCATGTTCCCTGCCACAGTGTTTGAGATCATGCTGGTGTACTTGGAGAAGAGGGATTGGCAGGAGGCCTTCTTCACCGTCCTGCCTCTAAGGAAAGGGGCCATTCCCCTGGGCCAAGAGGGAACAGCGACAGAAGAGAAGGATGAAGAGGAGGATTCTGACAGAGACTCAGACACAGCAGAGACAGTCATACAGAACACACAGGACCAACAGGAGGGAGGACAGGGAGGACAGGACACACTGCAGTTGAAAGATGCTTCCAAAGAGCAGACTGCAGCATAGCCCCAAATGCTACCATGTTCTTCTGGGTCTTAATATGAATTGTTATCTGCTGAAAAATGGTTGATTTAGTGAATTGCCAGTTTGAGTTATTTTTGATTGCAGAGTTACAGTAATTTTTTGTCAGTTTTTTATCAGATTTCTGTTGATTTATGCTTTTTTTTATGGAAGATATTTGACTTTGAGTGCATATATTAAGTGAACAACTCACACACTTGCAGATCTATGTTATACCTTTTGACCTGTTATTGGTGCTCTGTAGCAAGTCTAATGCTTTTCATTAAATTAAAACAGTTTGACTTACACAGCCTGATATTACTGGTATAACATTGGGTCTCTGTAGGAAAAATAACCTACATACACCTATGTGCAAGTAAAGTTGCCTGGTAATTCATCCAAGCACTGGAGCACTGTAAATGTAATGGGTAATTCTGCAGGAGAATCCCTGCACTAGTATTAGACATTTGAACCTACTGCCCTCTTGTGGCCAAGGAAAGATACACCTAAAATAATTTGGTTGAAATATTCAGACGCCATGGAAACACATGACGCTGACCTGTGCTTGCTTCTGTTTGCTAAATATACATGGCCTGATAAACTACATTAGCAGCTAGCTAACATCAAATGAATAGAAAAGCAATGAAAGTGGTAGTTTAATTACAGCTCAGGGCGGTAAGAACGTTTTGTTAATTCAACTAGCTAGCTAATGTACCTGCTTCACAGTAGTTTACTTTTGTGAGGAGCGTCGTTTACAGTGGTGTATTTAACGTTATCTACCTGGAAACTAGCCCATTCAACTAGCACGTCCATGTAGCACTAATGCCTTGGGTTCTCTCGAGCAACCAGGAAAATAAACTAAACTGTCTCTGTTCCAACACATGCATATCTAGCAAGTTTGTACGTTTTCATGCAGGATATGCATAACAATAATGACATTGGTTATATACTTGTGGGATCCATCCACAGTGTTTGATTTTACCGGACTTCATCATTTTGATTTGCAGTAATTGTGTATCGTTGAGTGTACTGTACTGGCACTACTGCCGCTGCCATGAGGCCAGGGCTTTTATGGCACAGATGGTCATCATCATTGGAGAGTTGTGGTATAAGCCCCAATTTGGTTGGATCTTTCTTTTCAATTTTCAATTGCTACATTATCAATGGGGAACTTACATCCTAACTGCAAAGCCGATGTCATGACACCATAACCAGTTATTAAATATAATGATGCATTTCAGGCATCATGCCCTGGTGTGCATTTGCCAGCCAAGGATGACATCTTCCTCAGTGGGTGCTTCATGGGCCAATACCACAAGTTGGAGTGTCTCCCCCATCTTCCCACTCCTGTTTCAAGAGAAGATGAGATTTGAGAAGGTGGTTCAATGTGACACATCTCCTGATTATTCTAAACCAAGGATGGCCAACCAACTCTTCTGGAGAGCTATCAGGTGTGCATGCTTTTGTTCCAGCCCAGCTCTTGCACAGTAGATACCAACTACACAGCTGTTCATCAGCAGGCTTGATTTGCTGACTCCGGTGGATTTGAGCAGGGCTGGAACAAAAGCCTGTACACCTTATAGCTCTCTTGGATGCCAGGAGGTATGGCACCATGCAGTTGTCCCATACACTGGTAACAGAGAAATCGTAGAATGTGTATGAACAAGATTTTCTAAATGACATTTGTTCCGTTTCTCTTCCTATTCAGGTGTTCCACTATGCTGTTAGCCCGGGAGATGTTTCAGAGATGCTGGAGAGTAAAGTTCTATTTTATATACCTGTGCCTGTAGACAAGCCTATTTGATACATTTTGCTACTACAATGTTAAATATTGTGTGCTCATATTCAACTACAATTTGTTTGCCTATTTTTCTCTAGGTGAAACTGTCAAAGTTGAATTGGTACTGTGGTCCAACAATTAGCTAAGTAGTGTTTAACACGATAGCCTAATAGACAATAAGCAAGTTGATTATGTGCCATTTACAAGCAACTTACTGTGAGTGCATACATTTTAGTATACTGTATGACCCCAGCGAGAATTGAACCCATGGCCCTTTCATTGTGAGCGCCAAGTTCCTACCAACTGAGCCACACGGGACCACAATGATTGACCACTGGATGCTTTGCTGCAGTGGGGAAGGCCTTGGCCTGCTTTGAGGAGGACACCAGAAGCTTCCTATTCTCAGAACCCAAACCCATTCCTTCTCTAGATTGGTCAGAAATGTTCTCATGACACGGTCCATTAGCGTCCCTGTAATTAGGAGCTTTTTACATCACAGAGCTTACACCATCACTATGGAGATGTAGGCTATAGTCCTGCTACAGTGAGATGTGTGAGACAAAGATGTTTCACTGGACACTAATTGATAGGTCACAGTAGGAAAATACAGAGACAGCGTACATGTACTGAGAGGACACAGTTTATGTTGACGCATTAAACTGCTCTTCTAACTAGTGGATTGGGCCACTATCCATTCAAGTGGTCCACTCTGTCATCTTCCCTAGGGTATTGCTCCAAGGTTAGAGGTTCTCCACCAGAACAACACCAGTGAGTGCTCTGCGGACACCAAGGTCAACAACACCCATCTCAGTTCTCCAATGGTAATGTTTTCACTACATCATCAGCACTTCTATCACTTGACTTTATTGTCCCCTACCTTAGCACGAGGTGTCTCTGGTCCAAGGTAGGAGCTGTATGCCTATGGACACAGAATATAATTTCAACCACTTATTCCCATTGGACCAAGGACCAAGATTGGTGGGATGAGCTGTAGGAGGACAGGGTCATTGTAATGGCTGGAATAAATGGAATGGAGTCAAACATGTTGCTTCCATAATAGTTTGCTCTTTTCTTGTCTTCGTTCATTTGTTCACAGAGGACGGCGGTGCCAAAGGAACACACTACAAGGTCCCGTAATGGGTTTTGAGGAGGAGATTGGGACAGTGCCCGATGGGCACCATCAATGCCCAGGTTGTGCTCCCTCTCGCCCGTACAAAGCCGGCCAGATGGACGGTTGTCATGGAAACACGGGTCGACTGGCACAGCTCAGTTTGGGTTCAAGCTGGGATATAGATGAGGAGTTTTGACCTTGCCATGTTCGTATATTTAACTTCTAGTGGTATGAGTTGTCATGGTGACAAATGAAAGTATGACTTTATACCAGCGAGCCAGCGACAAGTCAGTGGGCTCATGTGATATTTGTATTGATTTGTGTTCATGTTATTTTATGTGGTTTGCGTGTGCTTGTGGGTGGGTGTGCGCACATGCATTTATGTGTTTGTGTGTGCGTGTGGCATTACAGCCAGCAGATGGCAGAGAATAGCTCACTGTTATTTGCAGTGATGAGAAATATTCCCAGATGTGTTTTTATCCACGGCCCTGGTCTGTCATGTAGCAATGATTTCCTGTACTGGGCATAACACGCTTTTATTGAGATGATGACATTGTTGATAGAGGAAATAGGACATTGAACTCAACTAATAAGGTAAGATTAGATAGTACCTTATCCATCCCCTCAAGATGAATTTTTGATTGCACAAGCCAATACATACTACAGCAACAATAATTAGACAATAACAACAAAGGATATGGAGACAGCAAAAGCAGCACAAGATTAATTCATGTAAAAGACGAGTGTCTACCTTTGGATACCAGTTCCAAATCAAACAAAACTCTTCATTCCGTTTGGCAAATGATAGGGTTATTTCAGGCTTTGGACTCCCAACTCAATCCATTTGGTTCGTGCCTGTCATTTTATGTATACCCCTTCAAATGACGTGTTACCTCACTTTATTGTGTTCTTGCTGTGTTCTCCTCCTGTCCCTAGAAGAGGGACCCTTGGCTCGGTACTGGCAACTCCCCCACACCTCATCTCTTCCCTGTCATGGCCAGACACACCCTGACCAATGGCTCCTCTCCTTGTCTCCCACGGTCCCCGACTTCTGACACTGACACAGACAATCTCCTGGACTACCCCCCCCCCAGGTCCAAGCCAGCAATGTTTCCTGGCTAACAAAGGGGGGTCTCCCACCCCTACACCCACACCCATCCCTTCCATGCTTTGGCGCGCCTACATGGAAAGCTTTAGCCTATTCGACTTAACTTGACGTAAGCCCTTGACCCCTATAAGGAGCGTATGCCATTGACGAAGGTCCTCCATGTCACTTGGTGCGGGGCAAGTTTTTACCAGCAGGCCCAAATTGAGGCCTGGCCTGACCCTGTCCTGATTCTTATTTCGATTTCTATGGACAGGTTACGCCCAAGTTCCCAGGGCAGGTGGGAGGAGGTCCATCACCGCGTCCGAGGACTCCCTATCACCCCAAGAGCAGTGCACAGACTCTCCCACATGAGTAACACACACACCACTATCTTCTGCAGTGGGTGGATAGGAATCCATAACAGTAATCACAACTGCAATTGACCCCAAATGTACTTTGAAAAGATTGTAACTTCAATTGACCCAGTTACATTCTCAACAGCTGAAACCTTTCGAGGCTACTTTTACTTCTGTCAGCTTCATTGAGCTTGCCTGGCGCAATGGAACCAATAGCATAGTTGTAAACTGGCAAACCCCTGCCCATCTGGCACGCCGGGCAGGCTAGAACAAGCGCTAAACGTATAGCCTAGTATTTGAACCAGGTCTGCAGTCATGCCTGATCCCTACACTTTGTTTGAAAGCCAATGTTTTGACAATGTCATTATGTCTGATCACATCACACACATTTTATTAAATGTATTAGCAATTAGCCACCGTGGAGTTTGGTATGGACAGGAGGATACACTAGATAGAAATGCAGAATTGATGATGGGTGGACCTTGAACTCCAGCAGAAAGACAGAAATCCCCCCTCACCCTTTCCTTTTCTCTCCTCATTCCCTTTATCTGTCTCTGTCTCTTCTTTCTCTCTGGCTGCTGTGTGATGTCATAGATCTGTTTTTGTACAAAGATTGACAATGACAAAGGTGTTAGCAAGATTGACAATGACATAGGTGTTGGCAAGATTGACAATGACAAAGGTGTTAGCAAGATTGACAATGACATAGGTGTTAGCAAGATTGACAATGACATAGGTGTTGGCAAGATTGACAATGACAAGTGTTGGCAAGATTGACAATGACATAAGTGTTGGCAAGATTGAGAATGACACGTGTTGGCAAGATAGCACAAACAGATATGGGATTAAGCTAGTGATGTGAACTCAGTGCTGATGTGTTGCTGACCACTGCCGATCGACCGGGTTGGTGACCAATGCGTTATGATACATGTCATGTATTGTCATAAACAGTAACATTTTAATGATACCATTCTCCTACAGTAGGAACTCACTTGGTGAAGTCCACAGGACTGAACATGAACAAATTCAGCAACCATGTCTCTGTCACTAACAAATACAGTCATGGGTGGAACTCTGCTTCCAATTCTGAAGTCTTTATAAACGCTTACATAAGTGCATGTGGCAATAAAGACTTGTAAATAGTATTGTAATGTCCTTAACCCAACACTGAGTGACCTTGTCAAGAGATGCGGATGTCTTGGTGTAATGGTTAAATAAATGAGGCGCTATTACATAACACCGTTGGTGCAAACTACATACACTTTCTAGTGTTAAAAATACTATATGAGGTGTTATTGCATATAACACTGAAAGTGTTCATTCCCTAACACTTACAAAGTGTAACAGCGTCTGCACTAAGCACAATGTTAATTTAACACTCAAAAGTGTGGACCTGTATAGACATTGGCCCAGTGTCAAATTGAACACCGTCAGTGTTGTTTTAACACTGGATAATGTGCTGTGTAGGGTAGGCTTTTATGATAATTGAATGATTTGAGTGCCCAAATTATGGCACACGTAGGTTGTTGCTGGCCCTGCCATCAACTGATTTCTGCCTACACAACTGCAGCTAAGGTCACTTTTTTTTGAAGCATTTTGTAGAATAAAACCAGAAAGCACATAAAAAGCTTCATAATTCATAAAGGTCATGTTAACTGACTGATATTATCTCATAGAACAAAACGTATAAGATCTCCTAAGCCTTAACCTCACACCTTATTTTCTGCATTCATCCCAAAACCTTACTCTTACATTGGGATCTAGCTCTAGTCCATCACTGCACCTTTGTAGTGGGGTATTATTATTTGATATATGTATGTTATATTTACATCACATGCGACTCTGAATAAGACGAAGCAATTAGCCCATTAAATTAATTGAATAAGATAAATAGCAATATGTAAGAACACTATAGCTGAGTTACGGTAATAGGCAATCAAGAAATGTCTCAGAAATGGAATTCTAAATACAAGTGTATTCAATTTCTTTGTAAAATTAATGGATTCACATACAAGGCATAAAGATGACGTTATAAAGCATTAACAAGCATTACAAGGCATTATTCCAAGCATATAGATCCGAAGGTTAACTTACAAGGCATAAAGATGACGTTATAAAGCATTAACAAGCATTACAAGGCATTATTCCAAGCATATAGATCCGAAGGTTAACTTACAAGGCATAAAGATGACGTTATAAAGCATTAACAAGCATTACAAGGCATTATTCCAAGCATATAGATCCGAAGGTTAACTTACAAGGCATGAACAAAGAAATGCCTACTCGGCAAGAGGCCTATAAAATGAGAATTGATCATACAACCTTCCTCCATGGATGGGATACAGGATAAGAGAGAGAACAAAGGCATTTCATTCCATTTATAACATCTGAACGTGTAACCTAGCCTATAATCTTTGAGAATTTACAATCAACAAAATAAAAGCTAGATAATCAGGCGCCCGTTCATTTAGCTATAAATAACGTCTGAGCATAAGAACCTGGGTTGGGGAGTAACTGATTACAAAAAACGTTTACTGTTGTCAGTTATGTTACCAGCAAGAATATTATAATCAGATTACAGATACTTTTGAAAAACTACATGATTACTTTTAAATTCAGGATGTTTGCCAAACAGCCATTATGACATCATTCTACTTTCTCAATGACATTCAATTCAGCGTGAAAAAAGGTGGAAGTTTAAGTTTGTTCCACCTGAGCGAGTCTGAACACAAGCCAAAGACCACTTTGATGACACCCCAAATGTGTTTGATGAATGTTTGTCTTCTAATGCCTCTTAAGGAGAATGTAATCTAAAAGTACTTGAATGTAATCCGATTATGTTACTGAGTTTGGGTAATCCAAAAGTTACTAATTACAATTTTGGACAGATAACTATTAACTTTCATGGATTACATTTAGAAAGTAACATTCTCAACCCTAAACACATCATTAGCCATGTCAAAATGCGTAGAATAGCTTAAAAACTGCTAAATGTACTCTCAGTTCCATCACAAAATGTATAGAATTGCAGGATATTGGTTTTAAAGGTAGACTCAGCGATATGACGTAGATGCTGAAAGTTAACATTTACATTTACATTTAAGTCATTTAGCAGACGCTCTTATCCAGAGCGACTTACAAATTGGTGCATTCACCTTATGACATCCAGTGGAACAGCCACTTTACAATAGTGCATCTAAATATTTTAAGGGGGGGGAGGGGGGTGAGAAGGATTACTTTATCCTATCCTAAGTATTCCTTAAAGAGGTGGGGTTTCAGGTGTCTCCGGAAGGTGGTGATTGACTCCGCTGTCCTGGCGTCGTGAGGGAGTTTGTTCCACCATTGGGGAGCCAGAGCAGCGAACAGTTTTGACTGGGCTGAGCGGGAACTGTACTTCCTCAGTGGTAGGGAGACGAGCAGGCCAGAGGTGGATGAACGCAGTGCCCTTATTTGGGTGTAGGGCCTGATCAGAGCCTGGAGGTACTGAGGTGCCGTTCCCTCACAGCTCCGTAGGCAAGCACCATGGTCTTGTAGCGGAAGCTTCAACTGGAAGCCAGTGGAGAGAGCGGAGGAGCGGGGTGACGTGAGAGAACTTGGGAAGGTTGAACACTAGACGGGCTGCGGCGTTCTGGATGAGTTGTAGGGGTTTAATGGCACAGGCAGGGAGCCCAGCCAACAGCGAGTTGCAGTAATCCAGACGGGAGATGACAAGTGCCTGGATTAGGACCTGCGCCGCTTCCTGTGTGAGGCAGGGTCGTACTCTGCGGATGTTGTAGAGCATGAACCTACAGGAACGTGCCACCGTCTTGATGTTAGTTGAGAACGACAGGGTGTTGTCCAGGATCACACCAAGGTTCTTAGCGCTCTGGGAGGAGGACACAATGGAGTTGTCAACCGTGATGGCGAGATCATGGAACGGGCAGTCCTTCCCCGGGAGGAAGAGCAGCTCCGTCTTGCCGAAGTTCAGCTTGAGGTGGTGATCCGTCATCCACACTGATATGTCTGCCAGACATGCAGAGATGCGATTCGCCACCTGGTCATCAGAAGGGGGAAAGGAGAAGATTAATTGTGTGTCGTCTGCATAGCAATGATAGGAGAGACCATGTGAGGTTATGACAGAGCCAAGTGACTTGGTGTATAGCGAGAATAGGAGAGGGCCTAGAACAGAGCCCTGGGGGACACCAGTGGTGAGAGCGCGTGGTGAGGAGACAGATTCTCGCCACGCCACCTGGTAGGAGCGACCTGTCAGGTAGGACGCAATCCAAGCGTGGGCCGCGCCAGAGATGCCCAACTCGGAGAGGGTGGAGAGGAGGATCTGATGGTTCACAGTATCGAAGGCAGCCGATAGGTCTAGAAGGATGAGAGCAGAGGAGAGAGAGTTAGCTTTAGCGGTGCGGAGCGCCTCCGTGATACAGAGAAGAGCAGTCTCAGTTGAATGACTAGTCTTGAAACCTGACTGATTTGGATCAAGCAGGTCATTCTGAGAGAGATAGCGGGAGAGCTGACCAAGGACGGCACGTTCAAGAGTTTTGGAGAGAAAAGAAAGAAGGGATACTGGTCTGTAGTTGTTAACATCGGAGGGATCGAGTGTAGGTTTTTTCAGAAGGGGTGCAACTCTCGCTCTCTTGAAGACGGAAGGGACGTAGCCAGCGGTCAGGGATAAGTTGATGAGCGAGGTGAGGTAAGGGAGAAGGTCTCCGGAAATGGTCTGGAGAAGAGAGGAGGGGATAAAGGTTGTTGGGCGGCCGGCCGTCACAAGACGCGAGATTTCATCTGGAGAGAGAGGGGAGAAAGAGGTCAGAGCACAGGGTAGGGCAGTGTGAGCAGAACCAGCAGTGTCGTTTGACTTAGCAAACGAGGATCGGATGTCGTCGACCTTCTTTTCAAAATGGTTGACGAAGTCATCTGCAGAGAGGGAGGAGGAGGGGGAGGGGGAGGAGGATTCAGGAGGGAGGAGAAGGTGGCAAAGAGCTTCCTAGGGTTAGAGGCAGATGCTTGAAATTTAGAGTGGTAGAAAGTGGTTTTAGCAGCAGAGACAGAGGAGGAAAATGTAGAGAGGAGGGAGCGAAAGGATGCCAGGTCCGCAGGGAGGCGAGTTTTCCTCCATTTCCGCTCGGCTGCCCGGAGCCCTGTTCTGTGAGCTCGCAATGAGTCGTCAAGCCATGGAGCGGGAGGGAGGACCGAGCCGGCCTGGAAGATAGGGGACATAGAGAGTCAAAGGATGCAGAAAGGGAGGAGAGGAGCGTTGAGGAGGCAGAATCAGGAGATAGGTTGGAGAAGGTTTGAGCAGAGGGAAGAGATGATAGGATGGAAGAGGAGAGAGTAGCGGGGGAGAGAGAGCGAAGGTTGGGACGGCGCGATACCATCCGAGTAGGGGCAGTGTGGGAAGTGTTGGATGAGAGCGAGAGGGAAAAGGATACAAGGTAGTGGTCGGAGACTTGGAGGGGAGTTGCAATGAGGTTAGTGGAAGAACAGCATCTAGTAAAGATGAGGTCGAGCGTATTGCCTGCCTTGTGAGTAGGGGGGAAGGTGAGAGGGTGAGGTCAAAAGAGGAGAGGAGTGGAAAGAAGGAGGCAGAGAGGAATGAGTCAAAGGTAGACGTGGGGAGGTTAAAGTCGCCCAGAACTGTGAGAGGTGAGCCGTCCTCAGGAAAGGAGCTTATCAATGCATCAAGCTCATTGATGAACTCTCCGAGGGGACCTGGAGGGCGATAAATGATAAGGATGTTAAGCTTGAAAGGGCTGGTAACTGTGACAGCATGAAATTCAAAGGAGGCGATAGACAGATGGGTAAGGGGAGAAAGAGAGAATGACCACTTGGGAGAGATAAGGATCCCGATGCCACCACCCCGCTGACCAGAAGCTCTCGGGGTGTGCGAGAACACGTGGGCGGACGAAGAGAGAGCAGTAGGAGTAGCAGTGTTATCTGTGGTGATCCATGTTTCTGTCAGTGCCAAGAAGTCGAGGGACTGGAGGGAGGCATAGGCTGAGATGAACTCTGCCTTGTTGGCCGCAGATCGGCAGTTCCAGAGGCTACCGGAGACCTGGAACTCCACGTGGGTCGTGCGCGCTGGGACCACCAGATTAGGGTGGCAGCCACGCGGTGTGGAGCGTTTGTATGGTATGTGCAGAGAGGAGAGAACAGGGATAGACAGACACATAGTTGACAGGCTACAGAAGAGGCTACGCTAATGCAAGGAGATTGGAATGACAAGTGGACTACACGTCTCGAATGTTCAGAAAGTTAAGCTTACGTAGCAAGAATCTTATTGACTAAAATGATTAAAATGATACAATACTGCTGAAGTAGGCTAGCTGGCAGTGGCTGCGTTGTTGACTTTGTAGGCTAGCTGGCAGTGGCTGCGTTGTTGACACTACACTAATCAAGTCGTTCCGTTGAGTGTAATAGTTTATACAGTGCTGCTATTCGGGGCTAGCTGGCTAGCTAGCAGTGTTGATTACGTTACGTTGCGTTGCTAACCTAAGAACGACAATAGCTGGCTAGCTAACCTAGAAAATCGCTCTAGACTACACAATTATCTTTGATACACAGACGGCTATGTAGCTAGCTATGTAGCTAGCTACGATCAAACAAATCAAACCGTTGTGCTGTAAAGAAATGAAATGAAAAATGTGATACTACCTGTGGAGCGAAGCGGAATGCGACCGGGTTGTTGAGTGCGGAAGTTCTATTCAGTAGACGTTGGCTAGCTGTTGGCTAGCTAGCAGAGTCTCCTACGTTAAGGACGACAAATAGCTGGCTAGCTAACCTCGGTAAATTAAGATAATCACTCTAAGACTACACGCTCTAAACTACACAATTATCTTGGATTAACAGCATAGTGGGTCAATTTCTGCAACAATTTATAGTGTTCAAGCGCAAGGCTCAACTTCTCCGCTGTTTTGGTTCCCTGGCTGCCTCCCATATGAACAGCGTGAAGCGAACCCGTGCACATGCGCATACTGTGTGTGAGTGACCGTTAGAGAGCGAAGTCTTGCATCTCACTCATCTCAATATCTGTGGTGCTGCTCGTGGCGACGTCATTCGCCGTCGACCTTGAAAACTACTAAATGTTCTGTCTCCTGCCAAGATTATATATTTTTTAATTATTCTTTGGTCTGTTTATGTTCGGACACGAAGCAAGAAAGTTTGGTAAACCCTGTGTTAAGGCATTCTCATAGACGGTGCTTGACTTGAATTGAAATGTATTTTTTTTTTTACCTTCATTTAACTAGACAAGTCAGTTAAGAACAAATTCTTATTTTAAATAAAGGCCTAGGAACAGTGGGTTAACTGCCTGGCAGAACAACAGATTTGTACCTTGTCAGATCGGGGGTTTGAACTTGCAACCTTCCGGTTACTAATCCAACGCTCAAACCACTAGGCTACGCTGCCGGTACTTATGTTGGGTGCGGTACGGTTTATATTTGGGTGCGGTACGGTTTATATTTGGTTTATATTTGAGTATATTCTATAAGAGGAACAGGAGCTCAAGCAGTACTCAAGCACTGCTCATAGATCATTAAAAAAAACAGTGTACAGTAACCCTTCTCAGTAGAAAAAGGAAAAATATGCACATTCAATAATCAGTTGCCGGATACAAAAATAACAAGTAGATGAAAGAAGTAATGTCCACTTTTGAAACCCCTCCAAAAGAGAAACGCCCAAGTTATATTTGTCTTTATTAGCTTGCAGTTAGATACATCTAGTACATGTGGATTCATATACTGAGGTGATTTGTGAATGGTACACAATATAGCCATTTATTGATTTGTTGTTAATATCATGTGCTTTTGAAATGTACAGAAGAACCTGATTCACAAGCTTTTTTTTTTAGTCACATCTGATTAACCAAATGTTACAAATTGCCCTCAATTTGCTTTCCAGTACCCAATATCTTGCCAGCTTCAGAAATGTTATATATTAAAGTTGTCTACTATCTCAAATTAGGCCCTTATGCCACTGTGGTAGAACAAAAACAAGTCACAGAGGGTGGATGGCAATGAGCTGTAACATTGAGTGGCAGTTTCAATAATCCCATGCCTCAAGGGATGAAAAATTGAAATAAATTGGAGATCATTATACAAAAAAAAATGTAAACACCTTGATTGCACCTGACGTGAAGGCTGAGAAAGGGTCATATCGCTAAAGTAAGGCTACATAAAATCATTAATTTGTCGCACCACACTGTGATTACGTACATAATGCCTTTTTATGAGCTGTTTGGAGCTCATAATTCTGAGGTTTTCTAAAATCTCATTTAACTAAGGTTCCATGGTTAAAGTTGGAATTGCACCCAACTGCATTCCTGGATTCTACTGCCGGGTCTTCTGAAACATTGCTTCAGAGGCCCCACCATTTTCTATTGTTTCTCTGACAAACTATCATGAAGCTTTTATAGTTAGCGTTCGCTATCAGAAAGCCTTTGTCGCTAAGACCATCCTTAAGTCATCCATATAGCACCCCTTAACGAGGGTTAAGCGTTAACTCTTTAGCAATTCATTATGAAAATATTTCCAAATATTTAACAGTATTCAATTAAGTCTTACTTCCACAGCCTCGTTATTGTGCCATCAACTCTATTGTCTTACTAAAGGCCATTTGTCACTTGAAAAATACATACTGTATAGCAAGTCTATGTTCATTACAAGTTTCACTGTATTTCTTTGCCATATTGCTTCATGCAATGAAAAAATGTGCATGGAATGATACAAAGTGAATGAATGAATATGATGTTTGGCACATATTGTAAATCTACAGTTGGACACAGGAAGCTTAATAACATTAACAATACACACACAATTGTCAAGAATTTTGGCAAAAATGAAAAGACGTTTGTAAAGAGTAGTTATCTTCCGGGAGGGCAAACAAAACGGAACACTGTAGTTTATGAAAGTCTGTTTGAATCTTTGCAATACACAGTATATTGAACGTCTGGAATATAGTTGTATTTCTTCTTCCATGCTCTTTTTTGCAATACATTTACACAGCTCAGCCCGGCGATATATTATTTACGTTTTCTCAGACACAAATACAAACAGACAAACGGCCACCAGAACACATACCTGCACACCCACGGTGGAGGTATGAATTTCAAAAGCTCTTGACTCCTCTTGTAGTCCCCATATCCTAGTTCCCTTTATGTAAAAACAATAACAAAAGTATCGATTTGTTCAAAAGTGACTGTGTTCATTATGTCAACATAACGATGGAAGCGCTTTTAGTAAAGGAGAGCATGGGACTGTCTGAAAGGGCACATTATTCCCTACATAGTGCACTACTTTTGACCAGGGCGTATTTAGGGAATAGGGTGCCAATTCAGACACTTTCCAGCTCATTTGAAGGATTTCCGCTCGTGGTTAAAAAGCAGGATGATAGCTCTTAGAGAAAACACATGGTGGCTAATGTTGCAAACGTTCGAGCTTGAAAGTGTCTCATGTCATGTTTTTTTCCTCCCTTTTACAAGCGCTGGTTTTATGAATAGCTTCGAACCCCCCTCACATTTCTACCAAGTCTGGTCGTATACTGTATATGCTATAGCCAGGGATCAAAGCAAGACGGTACGGTGCAGTATGGCCTCCCAGCAAAATAAATAGTGGGGTTATGCCGTACTGGTAAACATGAGCCTGTCACAATATTTCAATAAAATAATTTCAAGAACCATTACACCATTATTTATCAATAGGCTACCGCATGTCAGAGGCATGAAAAATGAGCAAATGGACTTGAACGGGTGGGATAGCCTACGCTCCAAAAATGCGATGTGGCTCGACAAGAACACTGACATTTTCCCAAGGCAGAGATGAATGGCCGACACCAAGACGCTAACGAACAGCAGTGGGCGCATAGATTGTGGCCTAATGACAATTGTCAAAATGTCATTACACTTTGTGGTGTTTTGTGTCTCTTTCCATTCACCACTGTTTGGAGGCTGGAAATATATTTTGAGTGGATGATTGTGTACGAGTAGACTAATAGGCTAAAGGAGCCCTTTTGAAGTGATTGTTGGACAAACAGATTAAAACATAATGATTAGTTGTGTTTATGCCACATTTACATTTTTTTAATGACAAAACATTATACCCCTTTTTCTGGTGATATCCAATTGGTAGTTACAGTCCCGTTCAGACTTGGGAGAGGCGAAAGTCGAGAGCCGCGCGTCTTCCGAAACATGACCCTGCCAAGCCGCACTGCTTCTTGACACACTGTTCGCTTAACCCTGAAGCCAGCCGCACCAATGTGTCGGAGGAAACACCGTCCAACTGGCGACCGTGTCAGCGTGCATGCACCCCGCCTGCCACAGGAGTCGCTAGAGTGTGACGGGACAAGGACATCCCAGCCGGCCTAACTGTCCCCTAGCCTGGACGACACTGGGCCAATTGTGCGTCGCCTCACGGGTCTCCCAGTCGCAGCCGGCTGGGACACAGCCCGGGTTTGAACCCAGATCTGTAGTGACATCTCAAGCACCGCAGTGCCTTAGACCGCTGCGCCACACGGGAAGCCTTAATTATAAATCTTTACGAATGAATAGGGATTCTATATGCAATTCTATGATGAAGTGCGTACACACATAGGCAGTCCCGTACTGGGAAGAAATTAAATTGACTTTCACCCCTGGCTATAGCCAACTCTTCTATCCTTGTCAAGCCGTACTACACTGTATACATGGCAATGAACGAACATAGACAGGAGTTGGCTAAATCACAAACAGACTAGCCTGGTACCAGGTCTGTTTGTGTTGTCTCGCCAACACCAATACTCGTTGTCACGCCAATGACCATAGGAGTTGGCAAGACAGCACAAACAGATCTAGAAACATGCTTACAAACAGGATGGGACCACCAGGCTAACATCTAGCAGCAATGGCACTTCTTGGCTCCCCGCCCTCCTTCCTAAAACTGTGAAGTCTCGGTGAAGGAGATGGCGTCGGTCTTATCGATGGTGAAGCCGCCGTTGACATAAGACTTTTTCTCACACTCCTCATCGTCCAGCGTGGTCTCCAGGACGAAGGGGTTGGTCACGTCCACGTCCGAGGTGATGTCCATCCTCTCCAGCTCCCGCCTGGACAGCTTCTGGACAATGCCAGCTCCGTAGGCATCCCCCAGCACGTTGATCATGGTGCGGAAGCGGTCTCTAAAACAGCCGGAGGGGGTATGGTGAGTGACTATTGTCTGTTGATTATGAGTTAGTTAAAGATACTGTTGACTTTGCAATATCACATCATCATACGTTGTTGGGCAACTCCCTGCTTACAGACATCAACAACATCAAAATGTATTCTGCCAAGACTGGCCCTCTTGGGCATTGCTCAAGGGATGGCACAAATCGGGAAGAGAAAGTAGTGGCAGTCTTGACAAATTGAAATTCTGTTTTCTCTTAAGAAGTCGCACCACTGCGTATGGTGATGTTATATTGCTGAGTCTACCTTTAACACCTCGCACTGTTGTATTCATCACTAAAATAATAATTGATCTTGACAATATTACGCTCAACAAGGTATTACTCACAGTAGCCAATCCACAGCAACAATTAAAGTGACATCATTTGCAGGTAGTCCAACGGCAGTCAGCACAATCACCATGGTGACAAGTCCAGCGTTAGGTACACCGGCAGCTCCGATGCTGGCTACTGTTGCTGTTATACTGAAATTGGAGTATGTTAACATCTTTACAATTCCCTTACCCTGACATATTATTAGGTCAGATGCTTGATACCAACATAATGACACAACAGATGGTAGAAATGGATGTGACAGCCGATTTCACCTGATTACAATTGAGTTTTTTCAGTTTTGTCAAGCTCAAATATGTTTGTTTTTTTCTTACATCACTGAGCGGCATACTCATTCAGAGCAGCTGAAGTCCAAGGCCACCAAAGGCTATGGGTTCTGATCACAAGTATACGAAGACACTTTAACTTGCTCAAATTATGTACATAGAATATCAAATCTAATTTTGACGTAGGCTGTTGGTGATTTACCTGATGGTGACAATCTGACCCACATCCAGAGAGTAGTCGTTGAGCTGGGCAATGAAGATGGCAGCAACCGCCTCGTAGAGAGCCGTGCCATCCATGTTGATAGTGGCGCCCACAGGCAACACGAAGCGGGTGATCCTCTTGTCGATCCGGAGGTTCTCTTCGGCACAGCGGAAGGTGACCGGCAGGGTGGCAGAGCTACAGGTCGTATTTAAGTTGAATGCAGGATGGATGCACGGATAGATGGATGGGTGGATTGTATAGATAGATGGATGGGTGGATTGTATAGATAGATGGATGGGTGGATTGTATAGATAGATGGATGGGTGGATTGGATAGATAGATGGATGGGTGGATTGGATAGATAGACAGATGGATGGGTGGATTGTATAGACAGATGGATGGGTGGATTGTATAGATAGATGGATGGGTGGATTGGATAGATAGATGGATGGGTGGATTGGATAGATAGATGGATGGGTGGATTGGATAGATAGATGGATGGGTGGATTGGATAGATAGATGGATGGGTGGATTGGATAGATAGATGGATGGGTGGATTGGATAGATAGATGGATGGGTGGATTGTATAGATAGATAGATGGGTGGATTGTATAGACAGATGGATGGGTGGATTGTATAGACAGATGGATGGGTGGATTGGATAGACAGATGGATGGGTGGATTGTATAGATAGATGGATGGGTGGATTGTATAGACAGATGGATGGGTGGATTGTATAGACAGATGGATGGGTGGATTGTATAGACAGATGGATGGGTGGATTGGATAGACAGATGGATGGGTGGATTGGATAGATAGATGGATGGGTGGATTGGATAGATAGATAGATGGGTGGATTGGATAGATAGATGGGTGGATTGTATAGATAGATGGGTGGATTGTATAGATAGATGGATGGGTGGATTGTATAGATAGATGGATGGGTGGATTGGATAGATAGATAGATGGGTGGATTGGATAGATAGATAGATGGGTGGATTGTATAGATAGATGGATGGGTGGATTGTATAGATAGATGGATGGGTGGATTGTATAGATAGATGGATGGGTGGATTGTATAGATAGATGGATGGGTCGATTGTATAGATAGATGGATGGGTGGATTGTATAGATAGATGGATGGGTGGATTGTATAGATAGATGGATGGGTGGATTGTATAGATAGATGGATGGGTGGATTGTATAGATAGATGGATGGGTGGATTGTATAGATAGATGGATGAGTGGATTGTATAGATAGATAGATGGGTGGATTGTATAGATAGATAGATGGGTGGATTGTATAGATAGATGGATGGGTGGATTGTATAGATAGATGGATGGGTGGATTGTATAGATAGATGGATGGGTGGATTGTATAGATAGATGGATGAGTGGATTGTATAGATAGATGGATGGGTGGATTGGATAGACAGATGGATGGATACATAGATAAGTCAGCCATTACATCTATGCTTTGCTATACACAACAGATTGTACAGTCGTGGCCAAAAGTTGAGAATGACACAAATATACATTTTCACAAAGTTTGCTGCTTCAGTGTCTTTAGATATTACTATGGAATACTGAAGTATAATTACAAGCATTTCATAAGTGTCAAAGACTTTTATTGACAATTACATGAAGTTGATGCAAAGAGTCAATATTTTCAGTGTTGACCCTTTTTCAAGACCTCTGCAATCTGCCCTGGCATGCTGTCAATTCACTTCTGGGCCACATCCTGACTGATGGCAGCACATTCTTGCATAATCAATGCTTGGAGTTTGTCAGAATGTGTGGGTTTTTGTTTGTCCACCCGCCTCTTGAGGATTGACCACAAGTTCTCAATGGGATTAAGGTCGGGGGAGTTTCCTGGCCATAGACCCAAAATATTGATGTTTTTCCCCGAGACACTTAGTTATCACTTTTGCTTTATGACAAGGTGCTCCATCATGCTAGAAAATGTATTGATCGTCACCAAACCGTTCCTGGATGTTTGGGAGAAGTTGCTCTCTGAGGATGTGTTGGAACCATTCTTTATTCATGGCTGTGTTCTTAGGCAAAATTGTTGAGTGAGCCCACTCCCTTGGCTGAGAAGCAACCCCACAAATGAATGGTCTCAGGATGCTTTACTGTTGGCATGACACAGGACTGATGGTAGTGCTCACCTTTTCTTCTCTGGACAAGCTTTTTTCCGGATGCCCCAAACAATCGGAAAGGGGATTTATCAGAGAAAATGACTTTACCCCAGTCCTCAGCAGTCCGATCTCTGTACCTTTTGCAGAATATCAGTCTGTCCCTGATGTTTTTCCTGGAGAGAAGTGGCTTCTTTGCTGTTCTTCTTGACACCAGGCCATCCTCCAACCGTCTTCGCCTCACTGTGTGTGCAGATGCACTCACACCTGCCTGCTGCCATTCTTGAGCATGCTCTGTACTGGTGGTGCCCCGATCCCGCAGCTGAATCAACTTTAGGAGACGGTCCTGGCGCTTGCTGGACTTTCTTTGGTGCCCTGAAGCCTTCTTCACAACAATTGAACCGCTCTCCTTGAAGTTCTTGATGATCCGATAAATGGTTGATTTAGGTGCAATCTTACTGGCAGCAATATCCTTGCCTGTTAAGCCCTTTTTGTGCAAAGCAATGATGACGGCATGTGTTTCCTTGCAGGTAACCATGATTGACAGAGGAAGAACAATGATTCCAAGCACCACCCTCCTTTTGAAGCTTCCAGTCTGTTATTCAAATTCAATCAGCATGACAGTGATCTCCAGCCTTGTCCTCGTCAACACTCACACCTGTGTTAACGAGAGAATCACTGACATGATGTCAGCTGGTCCTTTTGTGGCAGGGCTGAAATGCAGTGGAAATGTATTTTTGGGATTCAGTTCATTTGCATGGAAAAGAGGGACTTTGCAATAAATTGCAGTTCATCTGATCACTATTCATAACATTCTGGAGTATATGCAAATTGCCATCATACAAACTGAGGGAGCAGACTTTGAAAATTAAATATTTGTGTCATTCTCAAAACTTTTGGCCATGACTGTATGATCCTGAATAGTGACTGAGGCTTACCTGGAAGAGATCATTAGAGCAGTGACCAGTGCCTGGGCCATCCCTAAGGTAAAGGTATACGGGTTCTTCCTCACAATGGCAAAGTAGATCAGCGGCAGACAAATGGTGGAGTGGATAGCTAGGCTAAGGAGAGAAATAAAACATTACATTGCCATGAAAAAAAAAGTGTCTGATTAAAAAATAGTGATGATCAAACAAGTTTTGACTCGTTGTAAGGAATAGCTGACTAACCCCTGGCGTTAACTGTGGACTAAAACTCTCCTCCTCCAGCTTATAATAACACAATGACCAGGGTTGCGTCCCAAATGGCATCCTTTTCCTTTTATAGTCTACTACTTTATGACCAGGGCCCATAGGTCTCTGGTCAAAAGTAGTGCACTATATAGCCATTTGGGACACACATGACTGCGTTCCCCCTCACTAAACTCAGTTTCCTTTTGCTGGACACCCAGAAGCATCATTCTGTCTGGTAAATTTACGGGTTGGACAGGCGTTCGCCAAAGGCCTCATTACCGCAACTGCAGGTTGAGCAGTTTTAAATGTCCTTGGTTCTTATCTGTGCCAGGGCAGAGCTGGGCTTTTACAGTATCTTTGCAGGAAACCTGGACCCTAATGCCAGCAATAAATCTAGCATTGTTGTGACGAAGTATCAGATAGAGAAAGAGGGACTAAGATGGCTGGCTCAGACTCACCCACTCAGCACTGTCACCATGTAGAGGCCCATCTTTCTGAAGATCTCCCAGTCTTCTACCTCAATGATCTTGGCAGCTATGAGGAAGAGTATCCCCACTGGCATGTAGCTGTAATTGCAACAATACACTCTTAGAAAAAACATTTCTGAAAGGGTTCTTTGACTGTACCCATAGGAGAACCCGTTTTAGTTCCAGGTAGAATCATTTTTGGTTCCAGGTAGAACCCTCTGTGGAAAGGGTCTATACGGAACCTAACATGGTTCTACCTGGAACCAAGAAGGGTTCTTCAAAGGGTTCTCCTATAGGGACAGCCGAAGAACCCTTTTAGGTTGTAGATGACCACTTATTTTTTTCTGAGTGTAGAGTTGTTAATGCCATTGTTATGATCATCATCATCACTGTCATCATCACCACCACAGAAATGTTAGCATTACATCTACAATAGCATAGAAAACAGCTACCGTATGAATTCACCTAAACAGCTGGTGTGTACTGTAAGTGAGAGATGTAATGTCGTCTAACAGGCTGTATCGTACCACATGATAATCTGGACTAGCCTCATGGTGGCCTCGTTTAAAGCGTCAAAGAATTCCAGCAGAATGCGTCCCCTTTCGCCCATCTTGCCGATGACAAGGCCGAACGCCACACAGAACACGATGAGGCCCAGCACGTTGATCCCATCAGAATATGACCCGACTATCTTATAGTCCTTGGTGATGTTCTGCAGAGGGGAAAAATAAGGAAGAAAGTAGTTTAAATTCAAAATAGATTTTGGTCAAAAGATTCACTTGTGGGGCCTCCCAAGTGGTGCAGCAGTCTAAGGCACTGCATCTCAGTGCTAGAGGCGTCACTACAAAGCCAGCTGCGACCGAGAGACCCATGAGGCGGCGCACAATTGGCCCAGCACTGTCCGGGTTAGAGGAGGGTTTGGCCGGCTGGGATGTCCGCAGGAGTCACGCTCTATAGCGACTCCTGTGCATTCTGAAACGGTCGCCAGTTGGACAGTGATTCCTCCAACACATTGGTGCGGCTGGCTTCCGGGTTAAGCGAGCAGTGTGTCAAGAAGCAGTGCGGCTTGGCAGGGTCGTGTTTGGGAGGACGCATGGCTCTCGAACTTCGACTCTCCCGAGTTCGTACGGGAGTTACAGCAATGGGACAAGAATGCAACTACCAATTGGCTATCACAAAATTGGGGAGAAAAAGGGATTAAAAATTGTGTTACAATGGGCTGACATCCATGTCTTGAGCTTTTTCCTCAGATCACAACATAGTGACCCGTCTACATAGTGGCATCATAATGTAAGTTGATTTATGGTCATATCCATCACATTAGATGTGGGTGGTCAGGTGTAGATTCACAAAGGCTAAGTTGAAGACCCACATTTTCAACCCACAAAGACAAAAGATTGTGATTGGACAGATAGTCATCTGATTAACTTTAACCACATCTGATTAAATAATCAGGTTTAAAAAGTAAACCACATCTGATTAAAAGTAAACCAGGCTTAGCAGCTTTGATCCTATCAAATCACAGCTTTTGACACACAGGTGGATAAACACATGGAAACAGTGACACCTACCTCTGGGGGGAAAATGGTTGCCATGACAGCGGTAGAGAGAGGAGGGAACATTGTAATTGTAGTGTTCCCCTTCACTTTAGGTGGTTCCAGCTCTTTGCGCTTTGTCTTGTACTGGAATGATTGAATAGGTTGAATTGAAATATTTACATTTTTCATGTAGGATCATGTTTTCTCTTCAAAGTGCAGTGATTGTTTAGCCTGGCCCCAAATCGGTTTGTGCTGTGTTGTCAACTCTTATGAGAATTGGCAAGACAGCGCAAACACACCTGGTACCAGGCTAGTAACTGAAAGCTTTAATGTACAAATCAGACAATGACGGTTACCTGTTGGAAACAAGCCTGCAGTAGGTTTTCAGGAAACATGTTTCTGTGGAACAAGACATGTTGAGATGGCAACAATGTGAGACAAATGTGGAAATGTTATACACACTGCACCTCCGACTGATGGAGAACGGACCTTTTGTAGAAATTCTACAAAACTATTCTTCTATATGATGGTATGAAGCGTAGCTGTCACCTGACAAGATCCAGTAGAGTGTCGACAGTGGTGACGTTTGGTGTGGTCCCTGTCCTGTCGATATGTTCGGCCTCCTGAGAGACACCAGGTTTGATGGTCATCACCAATACAATACCTGGAACACATGTTAACCATCAGTCAATATTCAGCTTTCAATGGTGACGTGTAAATAACAACATGTTACATAGTTAGTCTGTCACTCACTTAATCTGAAGCATGAGGCACTGAAACCTTCCACATTTTGTTCAGTGCGTCATGCTTCATAACAGACGGGGAGCAGCTGTTAACTCACCCAGAATAACTGCGATGATGGTGGTGGAGAAGTAATACACCACAGCCCTCAAACCTATCTTTCCAGAAACTTCCGAATCCAGGGCGGCGACTCCTGTGACCACAAAAAAAGACAGAAAGACAATTAACCTGTTGTTCACCCAAAGGAGACATGTCTGTCAACAAGTCTCAATGACAATCACTATTTCATTTGTCCTTAATATCGAAGATATCTGGCGCAACAATGACCTGCCGCAGGTGTCTAGACGCAGAACTCAAGAAGATCCGCTTGCCATGGCCCGAGGCAAAGAAAGCTGCCCAAGTTCTTCTAGGAACTAAGAGGATTAATACTTAAGATATCTTAACCTTCTCTGACGGCCCTCTTCTTTAAACATAGCGCTGAGTGACTGAGATGCAATTCATCCCAAGTTACCTGTTATCATGCTGGAGATGATTAGGGGCAGGATGACCAGCTTGAGCATCCGCATCAGGATCTCTCCCGGGAAGCCAAAATACTGCTTATGAAGGTGGGAGAGGGAGGCATATTCCCTGACCACCACCCCAAGACCTATCCCTGAGGGAGAGAGGGAAGGAAGGAGAGAAGAGGAGGGAGAGTGGGAGAAAGAAAGATATAAATAAGAAAGCCAATTCAAGAGGTTGGTTCACACAGGTTAGTTCAATGCGTGGCTAGTTCGATACATCACACTGTATTATTGCAGACTGTGTCCCACGCGAGCCACACACTGAGTATGAGGCATTTTCACAGTGGAAAATTAAAGTGGGAGAACAGAGAGAGGGCGAGAATGATGACAAAAAAGAAGCAATATTGAGGTTTGACCTGCCTGCCACGTCAAATTAAAACGGAAACATCATTATCATTTCAGAGCTGCCCTGTAAGCTACCACAATATTATGCCCATGTCATTTTTTTGTTTTTAGTTTTACGGGCCAAGGTTGCTCTGGGTTTCATGACGCTGGCTCAAGGTTGTGACATTGAGGAAAACACTTCCTTTAGCCATAAGCTGCTAGAGGAGCATTGCTATTGCTGACCTGCGCAGCAACAACGACCTTGGAGAGCATTAGTTTATTGGCCAAGCGGGCTGCCTGTCTTGGCGTTTTTATAAGTCTCATTGCGCATCGCTGTGGGGGGTTTTCGCCCATAAATGCCACATACAGTGAGTTTCTCAAATCCCCCCCCCCCACCACCCTGAGTGTGTTATCAACCATTACAGGCCACCATAAAATAACCTTGTGCAAGGTGATGACACAGCGAATCATAACTGAACAAGTTACATCATTCCTAATGAAAAATAAAACCTCTCATAATGAACACACTGTATAGTAGTGGTTTAGTGTTAATGGTGGTGGTAAGGTTAGAAACTGTTGTGGGGGCTACTGGATGAGTCATGTTGACATGCTGAGAACCAAATACGCCCAAATAGACATTGCACAAGCCTAGATGAATACTACTGAAACAAACAAGTGATTCATAAGTTATGTTGTAATTAGCATTTTGCCAGGCAATTTCTATGTAAATATCAGGCAATTTCTGTGGTAAAATAAAAAACAATGTGCTTCCAAAAATGACGAATCGCACTCTCCATGCCGTTTTCTGATCAGTTTTCATGGTTTAATTAAAAGGATGAGTCGGCACATCTCTTGAGATCTGGGTCGGTATTCAGAAAGCATCTTAGAGTATGTGTGCTACGATCAGTTTTGTCTTTTAGATGCTAATAAATATGATTATATGGAGAAGGGGGACCTGATCCTAGATCAGCACTCCTACTCTGAGAATAAAGGCCATGTGGAGATGGAAATCTTGCAGTATTTGCATTTTAGTCATTTAGCAGACACTCTTATCCAGAGCGACTTACAGTAAGTAGTGAGTGCATGCATTTTCGTACTGCCAGAACAGGACAGTTATTGGCAAAGCTAAATTACTTACTTATGAATGAAACATACATGATGACGGCCAACAATTACCGCCCATGTAATTACTTAAGTACAGAACTGGCATGAAAGGGGCTGCCTTGCCATTACAGAGTAGTGGTCAGCAACAGAGGCCACATGGTAGAGTAGTGAATTTTTGTCATCCAATGGCAGAACTCATTTTCTGTTTAAGGTGTTCCCATGGCATCCAACCAAATTACAGGCTGACAAGAGTGCTCATCTCAGCATGTAATTCAAACGAGGTCCTGACTTCTCTGTTGTCACTCAAGATTCCATGTCACTTAATTAGGGGTGTTAATTAAAGGCGTATTTTGCCATTTCTCCAATGAAATTCACAGAAGATTAAGGCTCAATCAGAACACTCAAACTTAGGCCAGAATTCAAATGGGACACTACTATGGCCACCTAAAAGTCCACGGCTTCCTTATTTATATATATATTTTTTATTTACCACTTTTTTCTCCCCAATTTCATTATATCCAATTGGTAGTTACAGTCTTGTCTCATCGCTGCAACTCCCGTACGGATTGGGGAGAGGCGAAGGTCGAGAGCCATGCGTCCTCCGAAACACAACCTAGCCACACTGCACATCCAAACCGGAAGCCAGCCGCACGAATGTGTCGGAGGAAACACCGTTCAACTGTCGGCCTGGTCAGCGTGCACTGCGCCCGACCCGCCACAGGAGTCGCTAGTACGCAATGAGACGAGGATTTCTCTGCCGGCCAAACCCTCCCTAACCCGGACGACACTGGGCCAATTGTGCGTCGCCCCATGGGCCTCCCGGTCGCGTCCGGCTGCGACAGAGCGTGGGCTTTAACCCAGAATATTTGGTGGCACCACTGTGCCACCCGGGAGGCCTCACTATTTATATTTTATTGATTTTTTTTTTTTAACTATACAAAACATATTATACAAACAACAACGTACAGATGCACACAAACATCCACAACATCACCCCTGCCCAGACCCACCTGCTCCCACCCTCATCTCCAGCGCCCGCATCACTCCGCCATATGGCCTCAAACTGCACCATTTTCTTTCTCTCAGTCGCCCACGCACTTTCAACATTCAGATAATAAAGCATTTGACCTTTCCATTGTTTTAACGATGGAGGATTGGTTGATTTCCAGTTAAGGATATGTTTCCCCCCCCAAGATGATTGATGAGAAAAGTATCGTCCAACCCATCAGGTATCTCACTGCACCCTCATATGCCATGTCCCCGGGTTCCAATTGGCTCTTTTAACCCCCACTCCTCTCCACTGCAGCTCTTAAAATGTAAGAAAGATCAATACAAATAGGAATGGATGATCAATTTTGCCATGTGCATTTGGACCAACACAGGTTTATGTTGACATTGTAAAACTCTGCTTAAGCAGAGGTGGTGTAATCCTTGGAGGACACTTCAAAGTCAGCATTTATCATTTAATTGGTCGAAAGCCTTTAAAACGCATTAGACACAATACTGCCACTGAGCCAAAGTCCATTTAGTTCAGAAAAATATAAATGTCCAACCATTAAGAAGCCAAGCAAGCACCAACAATAATTGTTGAAGGGTAGGACAATTCGGTGACAGGGGCCATACAAATCGGTGTGTAATTCTTTCTAAAAACAAGGGGTCGCAGGCAGCTTCAGAGGGGGGTTGTGAATAAATCTAAATAAATAATAGCCTTCTCTGCATAATAAAGTGATACGTTCCATAATTAACAATGCATTTTTAGATTAATTGTCCACCACCACCATTAGCCTTTCGCTGTGAGCTCATCCATTGCATTTTAGCACTTGAATGCTGAATGACAACAAAGGAGCATATTATAGTTTATACCATGGCTAGACTGTGTCGTAGGTCATTTCCACAGGACTCCACAGCCCCCGGTTGATTATTCCTTATGTATTTTATATCTACTAAATAAATGTCATAAGCCAGAAATGCTGTGGTGGGCTGGGCCATATCAGAGCCATATATGGCCCCTGAATCACATTGACAGGACCTTGCATGCAGAACAGCTGTACCGACTGACTGGACTGAAGGAGCCAGTGGAGTGTGCCGCTTCAGTCTAGTCACGTTCGACTGGGGCTGCGAGACAGGCTCTGGGAGGCAGCAAAGCTCAGCACAGGGAACCCTGTCTCCGTCGGAGACTGGGCAATGAATGGCGTAGCAGCAGCAGAAACTGCGAACGCATAATGATCAGTCACACACGTGCACAATTATGAACAGTCACACACACAAACACACACAGACACACTCATGAACAGCCACAGTCACACACTGTTTGCATCCATCTTCGAACATCCTCACAGCATAAGCACACACACAGATGCATGCACAGCCTGGTCTCATACACTAGATGTAACACAGTAAACGTAAATCCAGAACATCCAAATTAGTATGTTACGTTTGGTTTGCTTACATAAGACAGATGGTTACTTAAGGCAAAAACGCAAACGTCTAGCAACCCAAAGGTTGTGAGTTCAAATCTCATCATGGACAACATTTTAGCTCATTTGCACCTTTTCAACTACTTACTACCTTTTTGCTACTTTGCAACTACTTAGCATGTTAGCTAACCTTTCCCCTAATTATTTTATCCAACTCTTGCCCTAACCTTAACCCTTTAACCGTAACCCCTAGCCTAGCTCATGTTAGCCACCTAGACAGAATTCGTAACATATAATATATTTAGAAAAATGTGTAACATATTGTACGTTTTGGAAATTTGTAACATATAACACAAATTGTAATTCGGAATATATCATACGAAATTGGTGATGGACATCCACAAATTAATACATACAAAACGCAACATATACTAAATGTAGTCTCTCGGATTTACATACAGAATCATACGAAAAGCTCTGAGACCAGGTTGGTATGCAGCATGCACAAGCCGACATTATGCACACAACACACACATGCGTGCACATTGCTATTCTAATCAACCAGCCCCCAGCCCTACGCATCCAAGAGAGGCTGCTGGATGACTCCAAGCCTGGACTGCAGCAGGGGAATACATCAGGAGAGAAAGCAATGACAAAAAAAGGACAGAGGGAAGGGGAAATGGGTAGGATGCACCACCACTGACAGAGGAGAGAGTGGAGACAGACGGGCAGCCTGGCGGAAGGGTGACATCAAGCAAGGCTTCTTCACGTTAAGCAGAGCGCAGACATTATGGGGGCTTCTCTTTCACTTACCTAACAGCACCGACACAATGGTTGCAATAAGCAGCCAGTTCCTCTTCAGCAAGCCTTTGAAGTCCCAGCCCCTGCGTTCTTTCTTCCCCATCATGTCCATTGGTGTGGCTGTTGGTTGTTTCCTTTAGCCCCCGCAATAGAGAGCACAAATGGGAGTCGGGACTCTCGGGAGACACAAAAGGCTCCACGTATCAGGCGGCCAGCTGACAGATGCAGCAGACAGTAGAGGCGGCTAGTCGCTGTCTGCGCTGCTGCTATAGCTACCAGAGGATGCAGCTAGCCTGCCTGGCTGTCAATTGTTTCTGATGGAGAGGGACTGGAGAGAACCGCCTCTTGTGTGTGTCTCTGTGTTTGTGTGAGGCAGAAGTGTGTGTGTGTGACGGAGAGAATGAGAGGGGGAGATACATCACCAGGTTTTTATCCATAGGGTCACCTCCAACCCCCCACCATTACACGCACACACACACCCACCCACCTCGAGAGCTGCTCAGTCTGGGGTCTTTCTCCTTCATTACATCTAGGAGATTAAAAATATATTCTCCAGAGACAGTCACTGAATGCAATAGCCTACTTTGCATGGGTAGTATCCTAACAGAGTTGGTATAATATGGAGAAATGGCACAATATTGTTTGGCTGGTTGCTGACTGCTGGATCATATGCGTACAGACAGTTAACCATTTCTGGGAGGGATTGGAAAGATTTGGCAGTGATGTGCAAGTGATGTTACAGACGGCCTATGAAAAACCCTTTTGAAAGGGCGTCCTTGGTTTCACAACTGTAAAACATGCATGGATCATTAAAAGCATAAAGAAACATGTATGGATAATTATGGGTCTTTTCTGACATGTACTATCAAATGATTAACTTAATGTTCATAGGAGTCGTATGATTCATGGGAAGGCCTTTCCATTTTTTTTTGTGCATCAATTGTTCAAATGTCAAATGTTTGGAGGAATGTAATTAACTGTTTTGTTTTGGACTCCAAACGGTTAGCCCTCCAAGACAGGATTGTGTGGAGGCACCAAATCTTATCTGAGATTTTATTGTATCGCCTATTTGGCCTGGCAACAACAGCCCCGCACAGAGTCCATTCCTTAACTATACTGCCACCTACTGTGCCTTAGACACCTGCACCTAATCTTTACACTATCTAACACACAAAATGCATTGTATAAGAATATATGACACAAGATCCTTTAATAAAAATGCCCATTGATAGAAATACCATTCTAATTGAACATTGAGAAGATCTCATTTCTAAACATACATTCTGCTGTCCTTTTTTCTTCATAACATTGTTCAGTATGCAGCGCATTCAGACCCCTTGACTTGTTCCACATTTTGTTACATTACAGCCTTATTCCTTATCAATCTACACACAATAGCCTATAACGACAAAGCGAAAACAGGTTGTACATTTTTGCACGTTTATTAAAAATAAACCTTATTTAGATAAGTATTCAGACATTTTGCTATGAGACTCAAAATTGAGGTCATGTGCATCCTGTTTCCATTGATCAACCTTGAGATGTTTCGACAACTTGGAGTCCACCTGTGCTACATTCCATTGATTGGACAAGATTTTTTTTAAAGCACACACCTGTCTATATAAGGTCCCACAGTTGACAGTCCATGTCAGAGCAAAAACCAAGCCATGAGGTCGAAGGTATTGTCTGTGGAACTCCAAGACAGGATTGTGTGGAGGCACCAAAATATGTCAGCAGCATTGAAGGTCCCCAAGAACAAAATGGCCTCCATCATTATTACATGGAAGAAGTTTTGAACCACAAAAGACTTTTCCTAGAGCTGTCCGCCCGGCCAAACTGAGCAATCAGGGGAGAAGGGCCTTGGTCAGGGAGGTGATCAAGAACCCGGTGGTCACTCTGACAGAGCTCCAGAGTTACTCTGTGGAGATGGGAGAACCTTCCAGAAGGACAACCATCTCTGCAGCTCTCCACCAATCAGGCCTTTATGGTAGAGTGGCGAGACGGAAGCACATGACCGCTTGCTTGGTGTTTGCCAAAAGCCACCTACAGACTCTCAGACCATAAGAAACAAGATTGAACTATTTGGCCTGAATGCCAAGCGTCAAGTCTAGAGGAAACCTTGCACCATCCCTATGGTGAAGCATGGTGGTGGCAGCATTATGCTGTGGTGACGTTTTTCAGCGGCAGGGACTGGGAGGCTAGTCAGGTTAGAGGGATAGATGAATGGAGCAAAGTATAGAGAGATCCTTGATGAAAACTGACTGGGGCAAAGGTTCACCTTCCAACAGGACAACGACCCTAAGCACACAGCCAAGATAACACAGGAGTGGCAAGTCTCTGAATGTCCTTGGGTGGCCCAGCCAGAGCCTGGACTTGAACTTGATCTAACATGACTTGAGAGACCTGAAAATAGCTGTGCAGCAACGCTCCCCCATCCAACCTGACAGAGCATGAGAGGACCTGCAAAGAATAATGTGAAAAACTCCCCAATTACAGGTGTGCTAAGCTTATAGCGTCATACATAAGAAGACTCTAGGCTGTAATCGCTGCCAAAGGTGCTTCAACAAAGTACTGAATAAAGAGTCTGAATACTTGTGTAAATGTAATATTTCCGTTTTTTATTATGAATACATTTGCAAAAAAATCTAAAAACCTGTTTTTGCTTTGTCATTATGGGGTATTGTGTGTAGATTGATGAGGGGAAAAAACAATATAATCCATTTTAGAATAAGGCTGTAACGTAACAAAATGTGGAAAAAGTCAAGGGGTCTGAATCCTTGTTAGATTCAGAATATTTATTATCATCGTAAAACAATCAACTGAATAATTGTAAAGAATCGGTACTTGGAGTCATAGAATCGATATATCGTCGAGGATAGGCAGTCATAAGCTGTTAAATCTGTACACAAAACAGATTTTTTTTTAAACATGGCATATGCATATATTAATATCCCGCCCATAACGAAGCGTTCCAACAGGGCTACGTAGCCTGTGGCTCAGTTGGTAGAGCATCGGGCTTGTGGGTTCTATTCCCACGGAGGAGAATGTATGCACTCACTCTGGATAAAAGCGTCTGCTAAAATGCTTAAACCTGGGTGTCAGACAGTGTGGCTGTTGTGGAGTCTATTGCGTTCACTCCCTGTGGTGCTATGGGAGGATCCGATGCCTTCAGAAGAGTGACTTTCTGAGGAGGCGTTAGGCGACTGGGGGTGAACTCAAGATATCTTTTTTTTTTGTGGTAGGAGAATCAGAATTAGCTAAGACGTCTCATCTGCAGAATATGCTTACATGATTGAACTTTTGAACTCTTGTTATTAGAATGTTTCCCTTCGGAATCTGGTGTTGGCAGCGGCACGTCCTCATATGGCCTCAGTCACCTAGGGCCCAGAGAGGGGAGAAGTCAGGCTTGTCTATCACATGTCCCTGTTGCTGTGCAGAATATCAGAAAGAGAATAGGGCAAAGGAGGTCAGAAGGGAACATTGTTTCCATATGCGAATGTGTCTTTACCAATTGCAAACCATGTGAAGGGATGGCGTGAGTAATGGGGAACCAATCGCCAATCACAATGTCTGTACGTCAGTCACCCCCTCCTTGCACCTTGGGGGAGATTATTCTCTCCCCAAGTTCCCTTTTTAGCAAGGTGGAGACTAAGAAATAACAAATGTCCTTTTAAGTTCTTAGAACTGAACAAAACTATCTCTATATTTGGGGCCAAGGTCTGGCACAGGATGTGTGGGGTTGGTGTCTGGAGCTATTGTACGTCATCGCTGATGTTGCACCTATGTAGTATACAACCAGAGGCTCACTCCACTCAATGGGCTCTCACTCTTTTCACTTTGTGGGTGGTGTGACCAGCTCTCTTATCAATACATTTTTTATAAAGTGAATATCCTGATTGGTGATTGTCCTTGTCTCTCCTCATTACTGGTAATTGAAAATATCCATGACATTATTAGTCCGAATATGCAGAATTAGGATTTCTAGTTCTCAGATAATATAACTATCTCCAATTTAAACAGGTAGGCTAGTTGAGAACAAGTTCATATTTACAACTGCGACCTGGCCAAGATAAAGCAAAGCAGTGCGACACAAACAACAGAGTTACACATAGAATAAACAAACATAGTCAATTATTACATAGAGAAAAATCCTACATACAGTGTGTGCAAATGACATAAGATAAGGGAGGTAGGCAATAAATAAGCCATAGTGGCAAAATAATTACAATTTAGCAATTAAACACTGGAGTGATAGATGTGCAAAAGATGAATGTGCAAGTAGAGATACTGGGGTCCGAAGGAGCAAAAAAAATGAAAAATAATAAATAACAGTATGGGGATGAGGTAGTTGGATGGGCAATTTACAGATGGGCTATGTTCAGGTGCAGTGATATGTGAGCTGCTCTGACAGCTGGTGCTTAAAGTTAGTGAGGGAGATATGAGTCTCCAGCTTCAGTGATTTTTGCAATTCATTCTAGTCATTGGCAGCAGAGAACTGGAAGGAAAGGCGGCCAAAGTAGGAATTGGCTTTGGGGGTGACCAGTGAAATATACCTGCTGGAGCGAGTGCTATGGGTGGGTGCTGCAATGGTGACCAGTGAGCTGAGATAAGGCGGGGCTATACCTAGCAAAGACTTATAGATGACCTGGAGCCAGCAGGTTTGGCGACGATTGTGAAGCGAGGGCCAGCAGGTCGCAGTGGTGGGTGGTATATGGGGCTTTGGTGACAAAACAGATGGCACTGTGATAGACTACTCAGCAAATTGGATGCAGAGTGTTGGAGAGTATTGGCTATTTTGTAAATGATATCGCCGAAGTCCAGGATAGTCAGTTTTACGAGGGTATGTTTGGCAGCATGAGTGAAAGATGCTTTGTTGTGAAATAGGAAGCCGATTCTAGATTTAATTTTGGATTGGAAATGCTTAATGGGAGTCTGGAAGGAGAGTTTACAGTCTAACCAGACACCTAGGTATTTGTAGTTGTCCACATATTCAGAACCGTCAGAACCGTCCAGAGTAGTGATGCTGGGTAGGTGCGGGCAGCGATCGGTTGAAGAGCATGCATTTAGTTTTACTAGCGTTTAAGAGCAGTTGGAGCAGAAGGAGTGGTGAATGGCATTGAAGCTCGTCTGGAGGTTAGTTAACACAGTGTCCAAAGAAGGGCCAGAAGTATACAGATTGGTGTCGTCTGCGTAGAGGTGGATCAGAGAATTACCAGCAGCAAGACTGATATCATTGGTGTATACAGAGAAAAGAGTCGGCCCGAGAATTGAACCCTGTGGCACCCACAGAGACTGCCAGAGGTCCGAATTGAGACACTGAACTCTGTCTGAGAAGTAGTTGGTGAACCAGGCTTTGAGAAACCAAGCCTGTTGAGTCTGCCGATAAGAATGTGGTGATTGACAGAGTCAATCTCTTTGCACGCAAAACTGTTTTGAAGACAATGTCACCCCAGGTTTGTATTCAATAGGGCATGCAAAAAAATAAAATATCAATTCTTTCTTATGTCCAGGTCGTCAATTAACATTGAAATGTTTTCTTCCATTTGGAACCTAATGAATCCATGCCTAATGAACTACATCACTGTAACGGTTTTCTTCTGGTGAAAGAGAGGCGGACCAAAATGCAGCGTGGTTATTTTTGGACATCTTTAATAAAGATGAAAATACAACAATCTACAAAACAAGAACCATGAAAAACCGAAACAGCCCTATCTGGCGCACACAAACACAGAGACCGGAACAATCACCCGCAAGAGACCTAAAGAATATGGCTGCCTAAATATGGTTCCCAATCAGAGACAACGATAAACACCTGCCTCTGATTGAGAACCACTCTAGGCAACCATAGACTTACCTAGAGTACTACTCTAACCACAATCCCGTAACTACAAACAACCCCAGACAAAACAAACCACATAAATCCCCATGTCATACCCTGGCCTAACCAAAATAATAACGAAAACACAGAATACTAAGACCAGGGCGTGACAATCACCTTGAGGGCTCTGACTACAGTGGTCACATCTCAGAGTCTTCCCCCGTCGCCAACTGAGTCATCCTCTGCAGTTCCTTCTTAGAGAGCATTGGCGTGGGGATAGCTTCTGTACTATCTCCCATGATGTTGATGGTCATGTCGCAACGATCCAGCAAGAGGCAAACATACAGTAGAAAGCAGGACATTTGTAAAATGTCGTTAATGGAAATATTAGCAGAGATATTTTAGGGGGAAAACACCATAACAAAAATGCTTGTGATAGAACTGCGGAGAGCTTCAAATTCACACCATATTTTCTTGAAGCTTTGGAAAACCGCATGGATATTGGTTAACAGAGTGGATGACGACACAAGCCCTTGAAAACAGATTAGCGGGAAAAGCTGGTAAAGAAACTGTTAAAGTGCACCATTTGATTCAAGGGCACAATCTCAGTGTAACAAGACTCCTTAAATGTATTGTGAATGCACGCTGCTAATCGTATGCTCCATTTCTCCACAAAACTAAACACTGGATAATATAGGGACGTACAGTCATATGAAAGCTGTATGAGAGAGTGATGCGGAAGAAGCATTTTCTGCACACACGCCACAAACAGAGTCGCTTGAGGTATGCAAACGCACGCTTTTTGGAACGCATTTTGGAATAAGGTGCTGTGGACTGATGAAACAAAGATTGAGTTATTTGGTCATAACAAGGGACGTTATGCATGGCGGAAAAAGAACACAGCGTTGCAAGAAAAACACTTGCTACCCACAGTAAAATTTGGTGGGGGTTCCATCATGCTGTGTGGCCAATAGCGGTACTGGGAATCTTGATAAAGTTGAGGGTCGCATGGATTCCACTCAATATCAGCAGATTCTTGGGAATAATGTTGAAGAATCAGTCACAAAGTTGAAGTTATGCCGGGGCTGGATATTTCAACAAGTCAACAACCCAAAACACTGCTCAAAATCTACCCTGGCATTTATGCAGAGGAACAAGTACAATGTTCTGGAATGGCCACCCAAGTCCCCAGACCTGAATATCATTGAGAATCTGTGGGATGATTTGAAGCGGGCTGTCCATGCTCGGCAAACATCAAACCTAACTGAACTGGAGATGTTTTGTAAGGAGGAATGGTCCAAAATACCTTCATCCAGAATCCAGACACTTATTAGAGGCTGTGGGAAGCGTCTAGAGGCTGTTATTTTAGCAAAAGGAGGCTCTACTAAATATTGATGTGATTTTTCTATTGAGGTGCCCAAATTTATGCACCTGTCTAATTTTGTTTTGATGCATATTGCACATTTTCTGTTAATCCAATAAACTTAATTTCACTACTGAAATATTACTGTGTCCATCAGTTATTTGATAGATCAAAATGAAATTGCTGATCCAAACACCCAATTATTTATGAATGGAAATCATGGAAATTGTCAGGGGTGCACAAACTTTTTCAAACGACTGTATGAACGAAGACTTGTCTTTCTTGCACTAACACTCACACAAATATTATAATGGCGCGAGAGGGGATGGCTGCTGTTTTACGGGCTCCTAACCAACTGTGGTATTTATTTTCTGTTGTCGTTTGGCATCGTTTGTAACTCATTTTGTACATAATGTTGCTGCTACCATCTCTTATGACCGAAAATTGCTTCTGGACATCAAAACAGCGATTACTCACTTTGAACTGGACAAAATGCTCATCCAGAAGCGGCGATCCAAGGGGCCCGGGGACATTAATGCAGGCAAACTTAAATCCGTTTAAACTCATTTCTACCAGCATGTCACATGTGCAACCAGATGGAAAAACAACTCTAGACAACCACATACTGGAAACACCTGCCCCATGGTCAAACCCTCAGAAAGCATCTCACTGTGTACGCTGGCTGGCCATCGATGACACAGGGGGAGGGATGGGCCTGGAAACAGAAGACAAATGGCTGAGAGACAAGGGCTTAATCGGAGGGTACTGGGTAACAACAGGCGAACAGCAGTGGGACAAAGGACTCGAGATGGGGAAAGGACCAATGAAAAGGGGGGAAGGTTTGCGGGATTCCACCAAGAGGGGAAGATCCCGTGTAGACAACCATACCCTCTGCCCGAGACGATAGCGGAGAGTCGGAGTCCGGTGGCGCCCCACTTGTTGACGATACCTGGAGGTGATCTTGAGAAGAGCCGACCAAGCCCTTTTCCAGGTACGCCGACAGGGGCGTACGAACATCTGGGCTAAGGGTATGTTGACCTCTACTTCTTGCTCCGGGAAGAGCGGGGGCTGACACCCCACGGAGCACTCGAAGAGGGAAGAGTCCAGTGGCCGAGCAGGGTAGAGTGTTCCTAGAATACTCCACCCAGACTGGTTGCTGGCTCCAGGTAGTGGGGTTACTAGAGAAGAGATGCCGAAGTGTCGTTTCCATGTCTTGATTGGCTTGCTCCGATTGGCCGTTGGATTGTGGATGAAACCCGGGCGACAGACTGGCCGACGACTCGATAAGGGTGCAGAACGCCTTCCAGAATCGGGACGAGAACTGAGGACGCCAATCAGAGACAATGTTGACCGGGAGTGCATGGATTCGGAAGACGTGCTGCACCATGAGTTGCGCTGTTTCTTTGGCTGACAGTAACTTGGGGAGAGGTATGAAATGGGTGGCTTTGGAGAACATATCCACCACCGTCAGGATAGTGGTGTTGCCATCTGACGGGGGAAGCCCAGTGACAAAATCCAGGGAAATATGGGACCAAGGGCGATGAGGAACAGAGAGGTGCTGAAAGAGGCCAGACAGAGCTTGCCGCGGAGTCTTATTTTGAGGACACACCATGCATGCGGCAACGAAGGCCGAGACATCAAGAGCCATGTTGGGCCACCAGAAGCATTGTCGGAGAAAAGCCAGGGTACGACGGGCACCAGGATGACAGGTATGCCTAGAGGAGTGAGCTCTTTCCAGGATCTGAGGTCGGGCCGAATCAGGGACAAACATCCGGTTAGCCGGGCCCCCCTCAACGTTGTTGCCTTGCGGACCAGGGACTCAATACCCCAGACAACGAAAGCCGCCAGACATCTTAGATGTCAGGAGTTCCTGGTTCCCATCGTCATAGTTCCTTTCCGCGGAGTTGAGATGATGGGACATGAAGGCACCGGGATGAAGCTTTTGGTCCTGGACAGATCGCTGGAAAAGGACGGCCCTACTCCCACATTGGAAGCGGCAACCTCAACCACAAACTGATGGGTCGGGTCCGGATGGATGAGTATGGGGGCAGTAGTGAATTTCTGCTTTGGACCCACAAAAGCCCTGTCCGCTGCTGGGGACCATGTGAATGGTATTTTGGGAGAGGTAAGTGCAGAGAGGGGAGCCACCAGGGTGCTGTAGCCCCGAATTAAATGGCGGTAGAAATCTGCAAACCCAAGAAACCGTTGTAGCTGCACCCTGGACTTGGGTTCTGGCCAATCTACCACTGCGCTCACATTTTCTGGATCCACTGTCTGCTAAAAAAAGGAGTCTCTGCTGACCTGGTTCACATACTAATCCTCTGATGTCATTGAGAAAATGGATGCCTCCCCATGGGTTTCACCCATAGTGGTTACCAAAATGAAAAAATGGGGATATCTGCATGTGTGAGGATTTGCGTGAGCCAAATAAAGCAGTGATCATTGACAGTTATCCACTTCCTCACATGGAAGATCTCTTCGCTGAGCTACAAGGCACTATTGTGTTCTCAACCATTGATTTGGCTAGTGCCTACCATCAAGTCCTCCTTCACGTTTTGACAGCATTCATTAAGCACAACGGCCTTTTCAGATTCCGTCGGGCCCCCTTCGGTTTGGCCTCAGTCCCTGCTGGTTTTAAAAAGATTATGTCCTCCCTACTGCAGAACATACAAGGTGGAAAAGCCTACCTGGATTACATAATTCACGGAAAAACGAAAGAGAGGCCTTAAAGTTACAGGTCTGTGAGAGCCAGACATCTTGCTTGTTTGTAAGTGACCAAATACTTATTTTCCACCATAATTTGCAAATAAATTCACTAAAAATCATACAATGTGATTTTCAGGATTTTTTTTCTCTCATTTTGTCTGTCATAGTTGAAGTGTACCTATGATGAACATTACAGGCCTCTCTCGTATTTTTAAGTGGGAGAACTTGCACAATTGGTGGCTGACTAAATACTTTTTTGCCCCACTGTATAAGCTGGAAGTTGTAGCCTAAGTGTTGTTTATTCGTTTACTCCAATTGGGGGAGGGGTGGGAGGGTTTGTGGGGAATCATAATGGAAGGTATATTCTAAAAAGGTGTACATGTACACTTACTGGTCAAAAGTTTGAGCATCTACTCATTCAAGGGTGTTTGTTTATTTGTACTATTTTCTACAATGTAGAATAATAGTGAAGACATCAAAACTATGAAATAACACATATCAAATCATGTAGTAACTCAAAAAGTGTTATATTTGAGATTATTCTGGCAGCTTCATTAAATAGTACCCGCACAACACCAGTCAAAGCAAATCAAATTTTATTTGTCACATACACATGGTTAGAAGATGTTAATGCGAGTGTAGCGAAATGCTTGTGCTTCTAGTTCCGACAATGCAGTAATAACCAACAAGTAATCTAGCTAACAATTCTAAAACTACTACCTTATAGACAAGTGTAAAGGGATAAAGAATATGTACATAAAGATATATGAATGAGTGATAGTACAGAGTGGCATAGGCAAGATACAGTAGATGGTATATAGTACAGTATATACATATAAGTATGATGAGTATGTAAACAATGATGAGTATGTAAACAAAGTGGCATAGTTAAAGTGGCTAGTGATACATGTATTACATAAAGATGCAGTAGATGATAGAGTACAGTATATACGTATACATATGAGATGAATAATGTAGGGTATGTAAACATTATATTAGGTAGCATTGTTTAAAGTGGCTAGTGATATATTTTACATCATTTCCTATCAATTCCCATTATTAAAGTGGCTGGAGATTGAGTCAGTATGTTGGCAGCAGCCACTCAATGTTAGTGGTGGCTGTTTAACAGTCTGATGGCCTTGAGATAGAAGCTGTTTTTTAGTCTCTCAGTCCCAGCTTTGATGCACCTGTATTGACCTCGCCTTCCTGATGATAGCGGGGTGAACAGGCAGTGGCTCGGGTGGTTGTTGTCCTTGATGATCTTTATGGCCTTCCTGTGACATCGGGTGGTGTAGGTGTCCTGGAGGGCAGGTAGTTTGCCCCCGGTGATGCGTTGTGCAGACCTCACTACCCTCTGGAGAGCCTTACGGTTGTGGGCGGAGCAGTTGCCGTACCAGGCGGTGATACAGCCTGACAGGATGCTCTCGATTGTGCATCTGTAGAAGTTTGTGAGTGCTTTTGGTGACAAGCCAAATTTCATCAGCCTCTTGAGGTTGAAGAGGCGCTGCTGCGCCTTCTTCACGATGCTGTCTGTGTGGGTGGACCAATTCAGTTTGTCTGTGATGTGTATGCCGAGGAACTTAAAACTTACTACCCTCTCCACTACTGTTCCATCGATGTGTATAGGGGGGTGTTCCCTCTGCTGTTTCCTGAAGTCCACAATCATCTCCTTCGTTTTGTTGACGTTGAGTGTGAGGTTATTCTCCTGACACCACACTCCGAGGGCTCTCACCTCCTCCCTGTAGGCCGTCTCGTCGTTGTTGGTAATCAAGCCTACCACTGTCGTGTCGTCCGCAAACTTGATGATTGAGTTGGAGGCGTGCGTGGCCACGCAGTCGTGGGTGAACAGGGAGTACAGGAGAGGGCTCAGAACGCACCCTTGTGGGGCCCCAGTGTTGAGGATCAGCGGGGTGGAGATGTTGTTGCCTACCCTCACCACCTGGGGGCGGCCCGTCAGGAAGTCCAGTACCCAGTTGCACAGGGCGGGGTCGAGACCCAGGGTCTCGAGCTTGATGACGAGCTTGGAGGGCACTATGGTGTTAAATGCTGAGCTGTAGTCGATGAACAGCATTCTCACATAGGTATTCCTCTTGTCCAGATGGATTAGGGCAGTGTGGTTGAGATTGCATCGTCTGTGGACCTATTTGGGCGGTAAGCAAATTGGAGTGGGTCTAGGGTGTCAGGAAGGGTGGAGGTGATATGGTCCTTGACTAGTCTCTCAAAGCACTTCATGATGACGGAAGTGAGTGCTACGGGGCGGTAGTCGTTTAGCTCAGTTACCTTAGCTTTCTTGGGAACAGGAACAATGGTGGCCCTCTTGAAACATGTGGGAACAACAGACTGGGATAGGGATTGATTGAATATGTCCGTAAACACACCAGCCAGCTGGTCTGCGCATGCTCTGAGGGCACGGCTGGGGATGCCGTCTGGGCCCGCAGCCTTGCGAGGGTCTCAACTTCAACAGTGAAGAGTCGACTGTCTCCGACTCTGTCTCCTAGAGATGAACGTACTTTGATGCTAAAAGTGAAAATCAATCCCAGAACAACAACAAATAGGACCTTGTGAAGATACTGGAGGAAACAGGTGGGAAGTATCTGTATCCACAGTAAAACGAGCAGTAAAATGACCATCATTATGTTTGGAGGAAAAAGGGAGAGGCTTGCAAGCCGAAGAACATCTTCCCAACTGTGAAGCACAGGGGTGGCCGCATCATGTTGTGGGGGTGCTTTGCTGCAGGAGGGACTAGTGATCTTCACAAAATAGATGGCATCATGAGGACGGAAAATTATGTGGATATATTGAAGCAATATCTCAAGACATCAATCGGGAAGTTAAAGCTTGGTCGCAAATGAGTCTTCCAAATGGACAATGACCCCAAGCATACTTCCAAAGTTGTGGCAAAATGTCTTAAGGACAACAAAGTAAAGGTATTGGAGTGACCATCACAAAGCCCTGACCTCAATCCTATAGAAAATTTGTGGGCAGAACTGAAAAAGAGTGTGTGAGCAAGGAGGCCTAGAAACCTGACTCAGTTACACCAGTTCTGTCAGGAGGAATGTGCCAAAATTCACCCAACTTATTGTGGGAAGCTTGTGGAAGGCTACCTGAAACGTTTGACCTAAGTTAAACAATTTAAAGGCAATGCTACCAAATACTAATTGAGTGTATGTAAACTTCTGAACCACAGGGAATGTGATAAAAGAAATAAAAGCTGAAATAAATCATTCTCTCTACTATTATTCTGACATTTCACATTCTTAAAAAAAAGTGGTGATCCAACTGACTTAAGATAGGGAATTTTTACTTGGATTAAATGTCAGGAATTGTGAAAAAATTTGTTTAAATGTATTTGACTTAGATGTATGTAATCTTCCGACTTCAACTGTGTTGTGTGTGTGTGTGTATATATCTGATAAGAGACTTTCCAATCCCAATGATAACAATCAATCAATAGCTCTGACCAATTCCCGAGGTTTGTAAGACCGTGGGTATAATAATAATAAGTCAAAGATTCAGCTTATACAAAACATTTAACATAACATTTAACATTAACATTTAAGTCATTTAGCAGACGCTCTTATCCAGAGCGACTTACAAATTGGTGCAATCACCTTATGACATCCAGTGGGACAGTCACTTAACAATAGTGCATCTAAAACTTAGGGGGGGGGTGGGGTGAGAGGGATTACTTAACCTATCCTAGGTATTCCTTAAAGAGGTGGGGTTTCAGGTGTCTCCGGAAGGTGGTGATTGACTCCGCTGTCCTGGCGTCGTGAGGGAGTTTGTTCCACCATTGGGGGGGCCAGGGCAGCAAACAGTTTTGACTGGGCTGAGCGGGAGCTGTACTTCCTCAGTGGTAGGGAGGCGAGCAGGCCAGAGGTGGATGAACGCAGTGCCCTTGTTTGGGTGTAGGGCCTGATCAGAGCCTGGAGGTACTGAGGTGCCGTTCCCCTCACAGCTCCGTAGTGTTAGCTAGCTACATAGCTGTCTTTGCTGTCTTCGTATCATCGTATCCAAGATAATTGTGTTGTTTAGGTTTAGAGTGTGTAGTCTTAGAGTGATTATCTTAATTTACCGAGGTTAGCTAGCCAGCTATTTGTCGTCCTTAACGTAGGTGACTCTGCTAGCTAGCCAACAGCTAGCCAACGCTAGCCAACGTCTTCTGTATAGAACTCAACTACCCGGTCGCATTCACAGGTTGTATCACATTTTCACTTCATTTTCATTACAGTACAACGGTTTGATTTGTTTGATCGTAGCTAGCTACTTAGCTAGCTACATAGCCGTCTTTGTATCAAAGATAATTGTGTAGTCTAGAGCGATTTTCTAGGTTCGCTAGCCATCTATTGTCGTTCTTTTAACGCAACGTAACGTAAACAACACTGCTAGCTAGCCTGCTAGCCCCCGAATAGCAACACTGCAGAAACTATTACACTCAACGGAACGACTTGATTAGTGTAGTGTCAACAACGCACCCACTGCCAGCTGACCTACTTCAGCAGTACTGTATCATTTTAATCATTTTAGTCAATAAGATTCTTGCTACGTAGCTTAACTTTCTGAACATTCGAGACGTGTAGTCCACTTGTCATTCCAATCTCCTTTGCATTAGCGTAGCCTCTTCTGTAGCCTGTCAACTATGTGTCGGTTTATCCCTGTTCTCTCCTCTCTGCACAGACCATACAAAACAATTCATTTTATACTGACTTCTCACACCCACACATTCACACAGCCATACGCATACACACACACAAGCACGCACATACACCCATACCCCCACACACATGCACACAAACAGACGCACACACATGTCCTGCTACCCAGCCGCCAGAACTTTGTGACCTTGTTCTTGACAAGTACTCCCTGTTCTCTCCCAATCTCAAGTCAGGTCGGCACCAAGCTCAGACAGTCTGTTTATAATACCATGAAGACATACTGTCTTTACCCTAACTTCGACTAGGACAACACATTTATTGATTATGATTTTATACATTCTAATCACTTCCATACAATTATACGTTTCAGGGTGGTATATTCTAATCGTTCAATTCACCGATAATTCTCACCTGACAATATCCATCCCCCCAAAATATATGGGGTTTTGGAAATGATGCAGACAATTACATTGATGGAAGCGACAATCTATCCGCAATATTAAAACTGATTCAACTCCAGACAAAAAAAGCAAAAAAACTACAATATCAACTCTGTCAGACATTGCTGAAGGACCATGCAAAAACGTGGAATTGATATTGTTGGTCTGTTTGAAACTGCCCCAGCAGATTGTAGTTACGGGATCACCCTAGTGGATTACTACAGTAAATGGCCCGAGGTTGCGTTTACCAGTAATGTAACTATCCAGACTGTCATTAAATTCTTAACAGATATGTTTAGTCGCAATGGAAATTGCTACGAAAGTGTAAGCGATAATGGTGCTCAATTCACTTAGAAGGAATGGACTTCGTTCCTCTATGACAGAGACATTAAACACTCCAAAGTGTGTACTACCCACGAGCAAATGGCGCGGTGGAATGACTGTCTCCAAACGGCGATCCGAGAAGGAAACAATTCCTTATGCACTACAGGACGACAGCTCATGCCACTAAAGGAGCTGCACACTATGTGCTGTTGAACAGAATGCTGCGCACAAAACTGGACATTCTCCCGCTACACAGTCCCTCCGTGTCCGACGATGCCGTGTGCCACACAAGAAATAAATGCAATACTAAACGGACGCCAAACGGAGGGCGAAACGATCAAGCATCAGAGGGAGATCATGTGTGGATAAATCTTCCCCTTCATGTCAAAAAGGGTGCACCAAATTACAGTGCGCCATGCAAAGTTCTCCAAAACGAAAAGACCAAACACATATGTCCTTGACAACGGAAAGACGTGTCCTGAGCAGGCCACACTATTAAACAGTGCTGCTCACCCACCCCCAAGTTCCCTTGCAATCACAACAGACTATTCAAACAGAGATTCAGAGTCGGGCGAGAGTCAGAAGATGCCCGGCTTGGCTTAAGGACTATATTCAGTAAAATCTGAAAAATTGTGAGTACTGTGATTGACTGCTAAAGTGTCAATGTGATATTCTGATGTTACTATTGTTATGGTTATGATGATGTGCTTTTTAACTGTTATTATTCTGTGCTTTGTATAAGAATAACTCTTCAATTCAAGAATTGTGGAATGCTTGAGTTGGGTTATGCTTATTGTTTTACTTTCACAAGAGGTTAATATGTTGTGTTCTGCTGCACTACTCAAGTTTACCACTAGAGACATACAGGTATTTTATTCTACATATTCTGACACAGAACGGATGTACATGGAGAACAGGATGTTTAGATGAGAAGAACTCCTCAATGGCAATGAGGAGTATATCACCTCAGTCGCCTTTTTCTTCAATAAGTGCATTGACGACGTTGTCCCCACAGTGACTATACATATATTTCCCAACCACAAGCCATTACAGGCAACATCCGTACCGAGCCAAAAGGCTAGAGCTTCCGCTTTCAAGAAGGGGGGCACTAATCTGGACGCTTATAAGAAATCCCGCTATGTCCTTAGACAAACCATCAAACAGGCAAAGCGTCAATACAGGACTAAGACTGAATCCTACTACACAGGCTCTGACGGTCGTTGGATGTGGCAAGACGAGAGCACCAGCTGTTCCTGACGACTGTGTGATTACGCTCTCCGTAGCCGATGTGAGCTTTGAACGTTAAACATTCACAAATCCACAGGGCCAGACGGATTACCAGGACGTGTACTCAAAGCATGAGCGGACCTGACCGAGTATTTAATACCAACATGTTTCAAACAGACCACCATAGTTCCTGTGCCCAAGATAGCAAAGATAACCTGCCTAAATGATTACTGCCCTGTAGCACTCATGTCGGTAGCTATGAAGTGCTTGTCATGGCACCATTTAACACCATCATGCCAGAAACCTTATGACCCACTCCAATTTGCATACCGCCCCAACAGATCCATAGATGATGCAATCTCAATAGCACTGCACACTGCCCTTTCCCACCTGGACAAATGGAACACCTGTGAGAATGCTGTTCATTGACTACAGCTCAGCGTTCAACACCCTAGTGCCCACAAAGCTCATCAGTAAGCTAAGGACCCTGGGACTAAACACCCCCCTCTGCACTAGAGGTCGACCGATTATGATTTTTCAACACCGATACCGATTATTGGAGGACCAAAAAAGGCCGATACCAATTAATCTGACAATTTTTTTATTTTATTTGTAATAATGACAATTACAACAATACTGAATGAACACTTATTTTAACTTAATATAATACATCAATAAAAACAATAGCCTCAAATAAATAATGAAACATGTTCAATTTGGTTTAAATAATGCAAAAACAAAGTGTTGAAGAAAGTAAAAGTGCAATATGTGCCATGTAAGAAAGCTAACGTTTAAGTTCCTTGCTCAGAACATGAGAACATATGAAAGCTGGTGGTTCCTTTTAACATGAGTCTTCAATATTTCCAGGTAAGATGTTTTAGTAATTATAGGAATTATGGGACTATTTCTCTCTATACGATTTGTATTTCATATACCTTTGACTATTAGATGACCTTATAGGCACTTTAATATTGCCAGTGTAACAGTATAGCTTCCATCCCTCTCCTCGCTACTAAATGGTCTCGAACCAGGAACACATCGACAACAGCCACCCTCGAAGCAGCGTTACCCATGCAGAGCAAGGGGAACAACTACTCCAAGTCTCAGAGCGAGTGACGTTTGAAACGCTATTAGCGCGCACCCCGCTAACTAGCTAGCCTTTTCACATCGGTTACACAAGCCTCATCTCAGAAGTTGATAGGCTTGAAGCAATAAACAGCGCAATGCTTGAAGCATTGCAAAGAGCTGCTGGCAAAATGCACTAAAGTGCTGTTTGAATGAATGCTTATGAGCCTGCTGGTGCCTACCATCGCTCAGTCAGACTGCTCTATCAAATCATAGACTTAATTATAACATAATAACACACAGGAATACGAGACTTAGGTCATTAATATGGTAGAATCCGGAAACTATCATTTCGAAAACAAAACATTTATTCTTACAGTGAAATACGGAACCGTTCTGTATTTTATCTAACGGATGGCATCCCTATGTCCAAATATTGCTGTTACATTGCACAACCTTCAATGTTATGTCATAATTACGTAAAATTCTGGCAAATTAGTTCACAATGAGCCAGGCGGCCCAAACTGTTGCATATACCCTGACTCTGCGTGCAATGAGAAAGAGAAGTGACACAATTTCACCTGGTTAATATTGTCTGCTAACCTGGATTTCTTTTAGCTAAATATGCAGGTTTAGAAATATATACTTCTGTGTATTGATTTTAAGAAAGGCATTGATGTTTATGGTTAGGTACACATTGGAGCAACGACAGTCCTTTTTTGCGAATGCGCACTGCATCGATTATATGAAACGCAGGACACGCTAGATAAACTAGTAATATCATCAACCATGTGTAGTTAACTAGTGATTATGATTGATTACGTTTAATGCTAGCTAGCAACTTACCTTGGCTTCTTACTGCATTCCCGTAACAGGCAGGCTCCTCGTGAGGCAGGTGGTTAGAGCGTTGGACTAGTTAACCGTAAGGTTGCAAGATTGAATCCCTGAGCTGACAAGATGAAAATCTGCTGTTCTGCCCTGAACAAGGCAGTTAACCCACCGTTCCTAGGCCGTCATTGAAAATAAGAATGTGAATCTTTACTGACCTGCCTAGTTAAATAAAAGTGTTAAAAAAATATATATATATATATTTTTTTTTTATCGGCAAAATCAGCGTCCAAAAATAATGATTTCCGATTGTTATGAATACTTGAAATTGGCCCTAATTAAATCGGTCAACCTCTACTCTGCACCTGGATCTTGGACTTCCTGATGGGCCGCCCCCAGGTGGTAAGGGTAGGCAACAACACATCTGCCACACTGATCCTCAACACTGGGGCCCATCAGGGGTGTGTGATTAGTCCCCTCCTGTACTCCCTGTTCACCCATGACTACGTGGCCAAGAACGACTCCAACACCATCATTACGTTTGATGACAACACAACGATGAGACAGCCTATAGGGAGGTGGTCAGAGACCTAGAAGTGTGGTGCCAGGACAACAACCTCTCAAGGTGAGCAAGACAAAGGAGCTGATCGTGGACTACAGGAAAAGGAGGGCCGAACAGGCCCACATTAACATCAACGAGACTGAAGTGGAGCGGGTCGAGAGTTTCAAGTTCCTTGGTGTCCACATCAACAAACTATCATGGTCCAAACACACCAAGACAGTTGTGAAGAGGGCATGACAACACCTTTTCCCCCTCAGGAGACTGAAAAGATTTGGCATGGGTCCTCAGATCATCAAAAAGTTCTACAGCTGCACCATCGAGAGCACTGGTTGCATTGATGCCGGGTATGGCAACTACTCAGCATCTGACAGGAAGGCGCTAAAGAGGGTAGTGCGTACGGCCCAGTACATCACTGGGGCCAAGCTTCCTGACATCCATAACCTATATACTAGGCAGTGTCAGAGGAAGGCCCAAAGAATTTGTCAGACTCCAGTTAGCCAAGTCATCTCTGATACCACACGGCAAGCGGTACCGGGGTGTCAAGTCTAAGATCAAAAGGCCCCTTAACAGCTTCTACCCCCAAGCCATAAGACTACTGAACAACTAAACTAATCAAATGGCCACCCGGACTTACATTTGTTTTTACACTGCTGCTACTCACCGTTTATTATCTACACATAATCACTTTACAAAATACCTCAACCTGTACCTCCGCCATATAGCCTTGATATTGTCATTTACATTTCTTGTGATTTGATTTTTTTTCACTGTCGTATTCGGCGCATGTGACAAATAAAATTAGATTTTGATTTTGTGATGTATGCTGTGATGGAATGCTAAGCGTGCAGAGTAAACTTGCCCTTAATTATGCCCATCGCGTCCTCATGTTACTGAGCCTACTTCACAACAGATAAATCTCCTTATTGCAATCCTTTTTTGAATATTCGATGAGGGTAGTTGACGTCAATCACATGCAGTCAATGGAGAGAGATGCTATGATACCAGCCTCAAGCCATAAATATGCATAGCCATCTTAAAGTTGCCGGGATGTTACATGTCCTACCTATAAACAGTACACTCGTAAAAAATTAAGCATTACAAAACTATGATTCGATCAAATAAACCTCTCGTAGCAAATAAACCATTATTTTTTTTTGTTGACCAAATTTGACACCCATAAAAAAACTTCTTGCTTTGAGGGCGAAACAATGCCACCTGCAGAGGGAGGCATATTTTCCTCTCTTCCTCTTTCAGTCAGTAGAACTTAGAGACGGTTTGAGGAGTTAGAGGTAACTTTGGTCAACTGAGTTCAACCTTTTAACAAGGTACATTTCTATGGCAGCAAATCCTTTAGAATGAACCTACTCCAGGGCAGATTAACTCACATTTAACTCCACTTAGGCTATTGAAACGCTATTAGCGCGCACTCCGCTAACTAGCTAGCCATTTCACACCGGTTACAAAAGCACAAAGACGTCATTAAAGTTAAGTAATAAAATAAAGACGGTACTTCTGAAAGCCTATTTCACACCGTAGCCTTCTGAATTTGCAAGAGAACTTTTATTTTACGCACAAATGAAAATGTTGCACTGAGTTTCTCCTGGATTGATGTTTCAGCATTGTCTCAATACGTACGAAAAAAATGTATGCTGCAAATACTGCGTCCAAAATAACAGTTTTTCTTTGCAGTTGAACTGAAAGCATGCACTGCATGCCACAGTCGACTGCAGTTACAGCATTTTTAAGGCAAATTCAAAACTGCTATATTTTATGGTAAAGGGAATGAAGTGTTCTGAGTTCGACTATCCATATACAACATGCACTCGCCGTACCTGCTAGAGTTCGACAGGTGGACGAGCAATATCCACCGTCATAGTACGGATGAAGAATGAGCTGGAATGTGACGCTAACACGCTGTTTAGCTTCAGAAGTAGATGTTGCTTGCTTCCTAGGATACCCCTCTGCGGTCAGCCAGTCTACACTGAACCTGTCTAGATGGAAAACATTGGTCTGCGTGTTAATAAACACACCGCTAGATGGCAGTAACACATAGGGTAGTTTACATCAGGGGTGCATTCAGTTCACTTCAACGTTTGCTACGTTTGCGTGACGGTTTTTACTGAACGGCACGTTTTCACCAAAACGGTGCGCACCGTTATATTATAATAGGCCCCACGGGATACCATATTATAATAGTCCCCCGGGACACCATAATCACAACGTGTTTCAATTGGTCATTCAGTACCGTACCGTTTCTGTTGATTTCAACGTTGCACACCGTTCTGTTGTACTGAACGTTACGCAACCCATCTCCCATGTGTGGGTGGGAAGTTGGAAACTGGTATCGTCTGTGTGAGCGGTGAATTACATGTATAATGTAGTATTTCTGTGAATGTACATTTTCTAATCTGCAAAACAGTATTTTTATCATTATTAGATTTACTGTATAAATACAGTAGTAAGGGATGGGCCAGGTTTGCTATTTTAGCCGGAAAACACGCTCAAACGACATGCTTAAAACTTTGTTGAAAGTACCAATCTACAGCTGTAAAAAATACATATGGATACAAAACCTCTGCCCAGTAAAATTACATATGGATACATCTCTGCCCTTCTCAGGAGAATTGATTTTCAGACAGTTCCCGGTCATGGATTTTGGTAATCCAAAAGACAGCAGCACATTCTAATTTCTATCAATTGTATTTCTATGGTCCAATCCCTCCTAACCCAGATAGTCCAATGAAAAGAGTGCCTTAGTTTTCCAGTGAAGTAGCAACCAGACCAAACTTTTTTTTTTTTGAACCAGACCAAACTTTGTAGCTACAATTCTGTTTGTGTGACTTAATTGCTATGGATTGTGGATGTCACTTGAAAGGTGGGCATTTTTAACACTTTAGGGCGTGGCACGAGCCAACGACACAGACTTTGGCCAATAATCGTGGAAAACGAGATCTTATGTACAGGCCAATAACCAATCAACTGCAAGCAATAGGCTGCTATTCCCTGTGCATGGATTCTGTGCCGCAACTGCAAGCAAGCAAGCGAGTATAGGAAGTGCGTTTCTTGTAGCGTTGGAGCAAAACTCTGTGGTTGAAGTAGCGAATTTTGGCGTCGATGTGGATCAATATTACCAGCGGATAAATTACACAACCATACCATCGTAGTTGTGAGTTCGGGGTCGTACGATAGGCTACGCTGCAAGCATCCCCGGCGCCATCTGGGAGGGTGAGGTTGTGGCTTGCTAGTATTGCCGGGTACGACACGGCGTGGGTTAGCTAAGGTGGGCCTTGATATCTGATTGACCAGCCAGCTAGCAATCTAGCGACTTCAAATAATATAAAATCAAGTGTTGACCAACACATAACTTATCATTTTTTTGTTGTTGCTGTGAATACCCATTTGACAGCCTTCTGGGCGCATCCTAATTCGAAACTGATTGGGACTATCACGCGCACTACAGTAGCCAAATGGGTGAGTAGCAACACTTTCTGAATCATACGTCATCCAGTTGTCAATTATTGTAAAGATTACACAGACCCGACGTGGACATAGTAGCCCACACATGTAAGGGTAGGTGGGTGCGTATCGTAATTAGCCAAGCTAACTAACTATGTATGTCCCATGTTTGCAGCCAACTAGAAGACCGCACTCTGTGTCTTGAGTTCTTGATTCATTCGAGTAGGTGGGGTGGATGGAGGAAACGGGAAGCTGTCTATTCGCTTGCCCATGCAATGGCATTATGTAACACGAGCATTGCGAGACAGAACCTGCATTCTTGACAGCCATACTGCCAGCGTTGTATTTTTTTGGTTTCAGCTCGAGCCTCGTATGGAATTTATTGTATTGAATCGTCAACTACGGATTATTCAGTTAAACACAAATTCTAGCTACTACCACATTACCACATGCGTACATGTTGACAGCCGTACTACTTGTTTACTATCATCAGGGTACTGCACTGTGGTCAGCGCAGACATGTATGCCATCAATATCACACTGTTATGCAATAGTCCTACACTCACACACTGACGAATCGAGCTGTTCATGTCGCCTTTTATAGTAATTGTGTGCCTGACACTTAGTAAGAGAAATGCATTGACTGAGGATGCTCTCTTTTGGGAGTAATGTAGCTACTCTCATTTTAACTTGAATCATTTATTCCCAGTGACTTGCATTGGATTGTTGAGTAGGATGTACTCTTGTCTCATCAGGGTTTTTGATTATTCCAGAATCCTGGGGTATATTTTGTATCTCCATACAATGTGCAGGCACACGGTACTAGCCTCCAGAATTTTCCATTATGTGATTATGCAGAAAGGAGGTCAGATGAACCCATCCATCCACAGACATCTCTTTATAGGACAGGGTTCAGGGCATCTTACCCTGAAGGTCAGTGTGGGTGCAGGCTTTTGCTCCAGCCAAGCAGTAACACACTAAATTCATTGCATTTATCAATGCTTTGATTGAAGACTGGTGGGTAGAATCACCAATAGGCACAGCAAGCTGGACTTATGTGTTATGGATAATTGACAGGCGTAGTCTTTATGCAAACATGGCCTGTTTATATGTTTCTAACATTTTCATGACATGTCTTGTGTTACGCTAATGCGTCACTCGGGCCTCATTAGCCATAGGGAGGGACCCTGACTGATGCCATAATCTGAATGGCAAGAAACATCCATTCTATAATGGAGGCCAGGCTTGAAAATGGAGGGAAAAAAACAACTCGTTTGACTGGTTTTAAAATTGTCACACGGTTTAATCCAAAATCCTCACTGCACACATTTGAGACCATCTGTGGGAGGAGGAATGTCAGGGTCTTTGCTCACTCACTCACTCACTCACTCACTCACTCACTCACTCACTCACTCACTCACTCACTCACTCACTCACTCACTCACCCACCCACCCTCTCTGTGAGCGTGTGGCTGTCACCTCAGCTCCTCTTCCCCTGGGGCAGCCCATTAGCTGAGCTCTGTAACAGCTCTGGATGTCAAAATCTCTAAATAATTATTAGAGTTGGCCCAGCATACCAGGCACACTGCTTAGACAGAGAATGTCCATTATGATAAGGACCCATCAAAGAACTGCCTGGGACTGAGGCAGTTCCCATCATGACTTGAACTCGTATCCACACAATATTATTGCGTTGACATGCTCCTGCTTACCCAATGTTTTGTTGATGCAGTCCTAATGGTCTGATGCTCACTGCCACATGTCAGCTCTGCCTACGGTTGTAGAGCTCCACAGGGATGAGCTCTACAACTGCTCATGTCCTGATTTTTATACTGGGGACCACTGCTGTCTGACCAATCTGTCACAGTGTTGTCTAGAGCCACCATTTGAGAAGGAGAATGGAGGGAGATGGAACAGTGGAAGTGACTGTCGGTGCGGCACACAGCTGTGTGCATCCTTATGCAGGAGGAGCCAGAAGGGCTTTGGTTTTAAGTCAGTTTGTCCGTCTGTCGACCTTTCAGTCTCTGATTGTGCGATAACGCTACAGAAGTGTTTTTCGGCCTCTTGTTTTGAGACACATTTCTATTCAAATCAAATCCAAATTCTATTGGTGGCGTACACATATTTGCAGATATCGCAGGTGCAGCAAAATGCTTGTTTTTAGCTCCAACAGTGCATTAATAATACATAGCAGTACAAAACAATACACACACAATCCAAAAAGTAAAAATTAAGAAATATCAGAATGAGCAATGTCAGTGTCCGGAATGCTGCGTATAGACAGTATATGAATATTGAAGGTGTACAACAGTAGTTGTATAGGATTAGCCGTGATGTGAGTACAGTGCATTCTAAAATTATTCATACCCCTTTCCTTTTTCCCCGTTTGGTTATATTGCAGCCTTATTCTAAGATAGATTAAAACAATTTCTCTCAAATCTACACACAATACCCCATAATGACGAAACGAAAACAGGTTTTTAGAAATGTTTGCAAATGTATTAAAATAATAAACAGAAATATCTTATTTACATAAGTATTCAGACCCTTTGCGATGAGACTCGGAATTGAGCTCAGGTACAGCCTGTTTCCATTGATCATCCTTGAGATATTTCTGATTAGACATGATTTGGGAAGGCACACACACCTGGTATATAAGGTCACACAGTTGACGGTCCATGTCAGAGCAAAAACCAAGCCATGAGGTCGAAGGAATTGTCCATAGAGCTCCGAGACAGGACTGTGTCGAGGCACCGATCTGGGGAAGGGTACCAAAACATTTCTGCAGCATTGAAGGTCCCTGAGAACACCGTGGCCTCCCATCATTCTTAAATGGAAGAAGTTTGGAACCACCAAGACTCTTCCTAGAGCTGGCCGCCCGGACAAACTGAGCAATTGGGGAGAAGGGCCTTGGTCAGAGAGGTGACCAAGAACCTGATAGTCTCTCTGACAGAGTTCCAGAGTTCCTCTCTGGAGATGGGAGAATCTTCCAGAAGGACAACCATCTCTGCAGCATTCCACCAATCTGGCCTTTATGTTAGTGTGGCCAGACGGAAACCACTCGTCAGTAAAAGGCACATGACAGTGCCTAAACGACTCTCAGACCATGAGAAACAAGATTCTCTGGTCTGATGAAACCAAGATTGAACTCTTTAGCCTGAATGCCAAGCATCACATCTAGAGGGAACCTGGCAACATCGCTGAATACTTAAGTAAATGTGATACATTTGAAAAAAATTATCAACCTGTTTTTGCTTTCTTTGTTATGGGGTATTGTGTTTAGATTGATGAGTGAAAACCCCCCAAATGTAATCCATTCTCGAATAAGGCTGTAACAAAACTGGGAAAAGTCAAGGGGTCTGAATACTTTCCGAATGCCCTGTACATATATAGTGGGTGAAACGGTATATAAACATTATTAAATTGACCAGTGTTCAATGGCTCGATGTACAGAGGGCAAAGCATTCTCTAAAGTGCAGGGTAGAGTACCGGGTGATAGCCAGCTAGTAACAGTGACTAAGGTTCGGGGCAGGATACTAGGCAGAGGACGGCAAATGGTGACTGTTCAACAGTCAGATTCAGACATTGACAAAATTATGGATGGTGAATTTAGTGTAGCCTATACGTCTTCTCGTATGCCTTTTAGACTGTGATATTACTTGTGGGTTGCTCTATACTGTATGGCTCAAGGTAGCAGCTGTGGTCAAATTTGCCATCCAGCCCTTGATAAAAACAGTGTAGGCTACCTAAGACCTAGGAGTAAACTGAGGTCAGGACCACTGCCCATTGATCTTTTCACTTTCCCCCTCTCCCAGCAGATAACCTGAGTGATGCGTTGAAGAAGCTGAAGCTAGCCTCAGCTGACAGCACCACAGACAGTGTGGAGAGCTGCCTGGACTGCCTGCTCAAAGCACTGGCCCACAACAGTAAGTTTGACCCACACTCCTCAGACTGTGACATTGCTGGAGGGTACCCTTCAGGACCTTATGCGCAGTACAGGATGGATGCAAGTTTATGGTGCTTTCAAGACCCCTGGGAACTGATTAAAACAAGGTCAAATCACTGAAGTCAGAATTCGGACATTTCCAGTAGATTAACTCCACGCTCAAAACATCATTGACACATATGCCCTCTAATGGGTTATATTTAGTGGATCCTTCTAGATTATGTACCAGTTCTGATAGGTAAGGGGCTTAGAGGCCGACCGATTATGATTTTTCAACGCCGATACCGATTTATTGGAGGACCCACAAAAAAAACCCGATGCCGATTTTCAAAAATTTATTTTTTGTTTGTAATAATGACAATTACAACAATACTGAATGAACACTTATTTTAACTTAATATAGTACATCAATAAAATCAATTTAGCCTCAAATAATGAAATATGTTCTATTTGGTATAAATAATGCAAAAACAAAGTTTTGGAGAAGAAAGTAAAAGTGCAATATGTGCCATGTAAGAAAGCTAACGTTTAAGTTCCTTGCTCAGAACATGAGAACATGTGAAAGCTGGTGGTTCCTTTTAACATGAGTCTTCAATATTTCCAGTTAAGAAGTTTTAGGCTGTAGTTATTATAGAAATTATAGGACTATTTCTCTCTATAACCATTTGTATTTCATATACCTTTGACTATTGGATTTTCTTATAGGCACTTTAGTATTGCCAGTGTAACAGTATAGCTTCCGTCCCTCTCCTCGCCACTACCTGGGCTCGAACCAGGAACACATCGACAACAGCCACCTTCGAAGCATCGTTACCCATCGCTCCACAAAAGCCGCGGAACTACCTCTCCAAGTCTCAGAGCGAGTGACATTTGAAACGCTATTAGTGCGCACCCGCTAACTAGCTAGCCATTTCACATCGCTTACACCAGCCTAATCTCGGGAGTTGATAGGCTTGAAGTCATAAACCGCTCAATGCTTGAAGCATTGCGAAGAGCTGCTGGCAAAAACGCAAGAAAGTGCTGTTTGAATGAATGTCTACGAGCCTGCTGCTGCCTACCATCGCTCAGTCGACTTTTTCGCGAATACGCACCGCAATGATTATATGCAACACAGGACACGCTAGATAAACTAGTAATATCATCAACCATGTGTATTTCATTAGTGATTATGATTGATTCTTTTTTAGAAGATAAGTTGCTAGCTAGCATTAAACTTACCTTGGCTTCTTACTGCATTTGCCTAACATGCAGGCACCTCGTGGAGTGCAATGTAAAGCAGGTGGTTAGAGCGTTGGACTAGTTAACCGTAAGGTTGCAAGATTGAATCCCCGAGCTGACAAGGTAAAAAAAATCTGTTCTGCCCCTGAACAAGGCAGTTAACCCACTGTTCCTAGTCCGTCAGTGGTATTAAGAATGTGTTCTTAACTGACTTGCCTAGTTAAAAAGTTTAAATAAAGGTTGGCCAAATCGGTGTCCAAAAATACTGATTTCCGATTGTTATGAAAACTTGAAATCGGCCCTAATTAATCGGCCATTCCGATTAATCGGTCGACCTCTGTGTGACTATCAAAACCATAGAAAATATCCAAAGAAAATGGAGAACATATAGTATCTAACTTTCTAGTCACCAGGCTCACATTTGTTTTCGTGCAAGGCCCATCTCAGCCAGCCTTATTCACATCTGTCCATCCTCCTTAGTTTGGGTAACATAACCATCTGCCTGTTTGGGCTCGGCCTATCCAGTATCTTGTTGTTTGAGCATTTTATTGGCCTTACTTGTGTTTTTTTAAGTTAATTGAGTTGCTGGCTATCTTGCATCCTCAGCTGTCTTTTAGCTTTGTGTTTACTGTTGTAGCTTTAATGCTTTACTGCACTTGGCAGCACAACCCACCCACTTCCTGTCTCTTGGCATTGGCACGTGATTGTTCTGTTTGGGTGAGGTGCTGACCAAGAAAATAAAAAAATGCCTGCACACTTTTTCTGATACCACCTGGATCCTAATAATAAAAAATGTATTTGGTTACAATAATAATTTAATAGCTGCGCTATTTTCAAACTGCTAGTCATTTTATTCATGGAACCTGGCTTGGGATGATCATAAATAGCCCAACAAGTTGAACGACCTGGATGGAATGGAAAAGGATTATCCGCTTCACCTTGCCCAGCTCATCCATACGTCCTCTCCACTTGCCTCGTTTTCAAAAAGCTTTGGTGAAGGACAGAGGGCAGGTTCTTGGATCTTCTCCTTCAATAGGGAAAGGGAAAGGCAAATCCTAGTCAGTTGTACAACTGAATGCATCCAACCGAAATGTGTCTTCCTCATTTAACCCAACCCCTCTGAATCAGACTGGTGTGGACGGCTGCCTTAATCAGCGTCTGCATCATTTGTGCCTGGGGAGCAGTTGCTGTTGGGGGTTAACTGCCTTGCTCAAGGGCAGAACGGTAGATTTTTCCACCTTGCTGGGTCAACACTTCTAACCGCTAGGCTACCTGCTGACTCAGATGGGGTCAAGGGGATATTATGCAAGGATTAATCGAAAGGCAAATTGAGAAAGCCCTTTTTTTCCCCCAACTGTTCACCTCCTCTCTCCCCTTCTCCTTTCCCCTCCTAGATGCTGACGCCAGTGAGAAGATCCAGGAGATGGGTGTTCTCCCCCTGCTTCCCACCCTGCTGGCCCCACAGTCCTCCTGCACCCCCAAAGTAGCCAACATCATAGCCGAGGTGGCCAAAAATGGTGAGGCACCCTTCGCTTGGTTTCTGCACACCTCATCTCATCCTCCCCAGGAAGCATCATTCTTCTCACTTTTGGTTCCGCCATCTTGTCAGTATCCAATTTTTACACTTTGTTTATTCTCAGGCGATTTAGCCTACATTTATATGTATGTATTTCTCATTTAGTTAGCATTATCTTAATTTTCCATGTTAAGCCTTTAGACCCCAATAGAATTACTAAGATGCTGCTGTAGCTGACTGAGAATTTAAGATGAAGCTAATTTTTCTCACACATTTCAAACACACAGATGGCTCAAAAACAAAGAACAAATGTCAATTACAAGTTAAGTTAGTTTTAAAGAGCACAACCTCTTTAATGACACATTCATGTCAGTAGGAATAACACACATTTTGTCTTCCATTGTGTATAGACACTATCAAAAAAGATTTGCACTTAACAACAAACCCTAGAGTATTTCAATTGTAGTAAATTTGACTAAATGACTCACTCAAAATGTACCAAGTATAATATATTATACTTAGAAATATTATTTACATATAAAAAAATGTATCCAAAATGTGACCATAGGACAATTTTCAGAAAGCATTTCACAACCCACACAAAGTAGGCTTTGAATTTGACAACTATTCTTATTCTTGTAGAAATGCAAACAACTGTTCTGAGACTATTTCAACATGTTGATAACCTCTCTCAATAAGGTTTAGTACAGACCAGGCCTGACACAAAATGTAGAAATAATAGCCTACTTTGACAACTCAGTAACTGAAACCAGCATTAGAGAGAGAAGATACATTTTTAAAAACTGTTCAGACACAGTGAAAGATCTGTAGGACAAATTCATATTTCACACCGTCACGTTAGTGTTTGCATTTAGCCTACATCATGTCATGGAACTGCTGGAAGCACGGCCTCATCATGCAAGGTGTTGCCAAATACGTAGAGCACTCCAAGGAAGTTTCTATACATCTCCCACTCGTTGCCTTGCGTCTACTCAGGATGCACACCACACACCCTCTCTCGCACCCTTCAAACTTCACCTGCTTTCAAATTATGAGTTAAAACTCAGTCTACACTCCCTGGTGTCACACTCTTGGCACTGTAGCCATATCACAAAGTCAATGCACAAGCTGCGTTTTGAATGCCTTCTGGGACCAGCGCCTGTGGTTTCTGTGAAGGGGCTTTTGCAGGGTCCCCCACACAATGTACATATCTATGATGGCAATGTTGAGCATCCCCCAAAACACATTTTCTGCCCGTGCGTCCAACATTGTAATAGCTCCTCAGTTGGTCAAGATGGTCAACCCCTCCCATTTTATTGTTGTGAAACATTACAAGCTCTGGAACAGATACGCTCCTACCACCTTTATAAGCAACTCCAAAACCCCTGCCACTGTCACTTTAGCCCCAGGCTGTGTGGTACAAGGGTGAATAGTGGGACTTTGTGCTCTTCTTCGTTCTCCCTCGTGTTCCTCTACCTCCTCTTCTACTCTCCTCCTCTCTCCCTCCACTCTCCAGTCATCTCTAACTCCTCTTCCTCCCTGCCTTTTGCTGCTGAGCCCTGACTCTCCACGTCAATTCATTCTCTTTCACTGACCTACAGGAACAGAGGGAGAGGAGCAACAAATAGGATACAATTGTAGTCAGGAACATAATGTCTCACACTCTCTCTCCCGTCCTTTCTTTTTCTCAACATACACATACTCTCTTCCTAATAAGGGGTTTGTATAATGGGTGATACAGTTACACGCCTCCCGTTCCACCCACACACACTGTCTCTCTCCTCCAACTCTTGCTTTCTTGCCTGACAGACTAACTGCAGAGTTCGCCAATGTTAGCTGATTAGTTATGAAGCTCGGACAGTTTCCAAATGAATTGCATCGGTAGAAACGGTACAAAACAAGCAACTTGTTAGCTGGCTATGAAAAAAATGATCCAATTCCTCAAATGAGCTCCACTACACTGGCATCTACTACCCAACACGACAGGATACGAGGCATTGCATAGCCTATGAATATCTGCCCCAAGCAAACATGACAAACCATAACCTAAGCCCACCAGATAAACACAGCATCAAACATCCACAACACGTATATATGCTGTTTCCTCATTTCACTCACCTCGACATCATCTCTTTTTTTTAAGTGCAAGGAACTGTGCAAATCCGTATCGCCAACCAACATAGATAAAGCCTCTTTCACAGTGAAAAGTTGTGTCTGCTAGGGAGCTGTCAATTTGAGTAATGAATTGGGAGAAAAAAATGTTGGTCAAATGACGGCATACCCTGCTTCTGGTTGATGACAACATCCACGCGAATACGACAGCGGGTCGTTAGCAAGATAATATTGCGAGGTTGACACCGGTATTGTTATAAAAACAAGCCCGTTCGCAGCCGCTATAGTCATTTTAAAGAAAGGCAGTCGACGGCCACTTTGGGTTCAAAAGGGTTTATTGAATGGGATGGTGATTTATCTATTTGTGGGCTGATGTTCAAGACTATGGATGAAAATGTTGCGTGTTTTCAATCTTCGAGAGTCACGTATGGGTGATAGTCTATATATTTTTGCTGTGTAGCCTAGATTGTGGACTTGTCCTTGTTGGTTGTTTGCCGCCCCACTCACCATTGGAAATGATGCTTTTTCCCGTTCGAACGGCAACCGATGGCTTCAGACTCCTAAACAGCAGGCACCAATAGGAGACCTGTTTGTTGGTGTTGCCATCTATCTGGCTTTCCTAGACAGTAGAACATTTCACACATCGGCACAGTGATTCATTTATTTACTCCATGCCATACTGTGGCTTGATCAAAGGAACATGCACAGCAGTTGAGTGGCTGGTTGTTGAGATTCAGGAACTAACTGTTTGTTAGAGACCATAAGATAAAAGGTGAGATTATAGGGGATAGATTTATTCATTCTGTCAACATACGGCATTAATAACACTCTTATTACCCATGACATCACAGCTAAATAGTGCGCGTGTTAAAGCGTTACGATAGCACGGATGAGATTGGTCATTTAAAAATAAGTTGACAGCTTCTTGACTTCTCCAATTGTAAAGAAGTCCCATTTTTCTTGGCCACATATTGGACTCGAGTAGTCTTCCATTTGCCACGTGACAAATTATAATATGCATGGCCCCTCAACCCAGATGCTGCACTGTCATCAGATGCTTGTAGGGTAATTATGAGTGGGTTTCAGAGAGGCAGGCACCGAGTTGAACGGAAGTGACCGAGTTGGGGGAGGAAACGGTTGAGATAATTAATGTACTTTTAGCAGCATCTAATGATCGCTGCCTGCTGATGTGCCAGCCTGATCATTTACACCATCCCACTGGCATTTTATCTGTCAGTGGCCCTGGAGATATCTATGCCCAGTTCCCTGTTGAAGGCTCACTGTGTCAAACCTACTGGACTAAAATAACCTTTTTTTGTTCTTTTTTTTTGCATTCCTGAGTAAAATGCATTTGTAAGTTTCGACTATGCGCCTGGTTGTCTCTTCCCGGTCCACGTTTCATAAGGCATAGTTTTAAGTAAAGTTTGATTTTTACTGCTTGCTTGAGTTACTTGATGTGGAATAGAGTTCCATGTAGTACTGTGCGTTTCACCGAGTCAGTTCTGGTCTTGGGGACTGTGAAGAGACCCCTGGTGCCATGTTTTGCAGGGTATGCATGTGTGTCGGAGCAGGGTGCTATTTGTTTGAACAGGCAGCCCTGTGCTTTCAACATGTCTTGTGAGAGGTATTGACATGTAGTGATGCAGTCAATCTCTCCTCTATTTTGAGCCAGGAGAGATTGGCATGTTATTGATGTTAGCTCTCCGTGTACATTTAAGGGCCAGTCGTGCTGCTCCGGGCCAACTGTAATGTCCCTCTTTTTGGCAATTGACTATATGACTGGACAGTAGTACAGGTGTGACAAAACTAGGGCCTGTAGGACTTGTTTTGTTGATAGTGATGTCAAGAAAGCAGAGTAGCTCTTTATTACGGACAGACCTCTCCCCATCTTCGCTACCGTTGCAAAAATATGTTTTGAGCATGATAGTTTACAATCCAGGGTTACATCCATCAACTTTCTCAAATTCCACATTATTCATTTCAAGATTTAGTGAATGGTTTGTCCTAAATGCAATGTTTTGTGTTTTCTAAATATTTAGGACGATCTTATTACTTGTCACCAATTCTTAAACTGACTGTGGCTCTTTGTTAAGTGTTGCAGTGATTTCCCTTGCTGTGGTAGCTGATGTTGAGTCATCAGCATACATAGACACACAGGCTTAACTCAGTGCCATTGGCAGGTCATTAGTAAACATTTTTAATAGTAAGAGGCCTAGACAGCTTCCCTGGGGTATGCCCACTTTATTTTATTTAACCTTTATTTAACCAGGAAAAGTCCATTGAGACCGAGTCTCTTTTTCAAGGGAGACTTTGCCAAGAAGGCCGCAACAATCAATACATTACAGAACTAAAACATACAACAATACAATTCAACAACATGATCCAGCCTAAAAAAAGCATTTACACTCCTATGTAACAGTCTTTCATCAAAATATTTAATTCAATGGCACAAACATATCTAGATACAGCATGGGTTGTAGACTTTTCCATGCCTCTGGTGCACAAGAAGAGAAGGCAGTCTTGCTTAATACTGTACATGTCCTGGGGACTTTAAGTAGCAACCACCTAGCAGATGGTGTATGGTCACTGCTGGTGGTGGAGACCACCAGCAGTTACTTTGTAGACGAAACACCTACAAATGTAACTTTCTGCACATATAAAGTGAGTTCCAACCTACCATTTGGTGCAATGGTGGGTGAGTGACTTGGCATTTGTAATAAAGCCCAAGTATGCATGATAAACAAAGTCCAGCCTCTGTAAGACAGAGGCTGCATGCATATACAACAAGTATATAATCAATTAGAGAGAAAACAAGCTTCTTTCTAACCATAAGTGGGAAGCAAGCCTTAAGAAAAATAAAACCCCAATTCCAATTTAAGCTTCCTCACAAAATTATCTAAATTTACTTTAAAGGACAACTTGTCATCCAACCATATATCTAGCTATATGTAGGATTACACTTTTTCAATGGATAAGCCACCATATGTGACAATGCTAACCTTCTCTGGCTGAGTGTGAGCTCTGGCAAAGGTCATGTAAAAAAAAACCCATTCATGATGAGTTTGAGACCATAAAGGGAGGCTTGCCATGACTGAAAAGCAGTCTGGAGCTCTTCAACAGCATGAACCAGAGAAGGAGCACATTAATATATGACTGTATCATCTGCAACTTTGCTGGTTGCTTCCCATTTCCCAAATCATTAATACAATTGAGGACAACACAGGAGCTAAAATGTAACCCTCGGGCACACCTCTATTAATCTCAAGAAAGCTAGATTTGTGATTGTCAGCATATACACAGTGTTCTGTCAGAACGATAGTTCTTAAACCAGTTTACTGCCCCTTCACTGAGACCAATGTTACTGAGTCTAGCGAGCAACAATTCATTGTCAACTGAATCAAATGCCTTTGATAAATCAACAAACAGAGCAGCACAATGTTGCTTTTTATCAAGTGCATGATGTAATTTGCCACTGCCATAATAGCTGCAGTTGTGGTGCTGTGCCCCGATCTAAAGCCAGACTGAATCCTGCATGTTCTTTTCAATGGGGAAGTTTTTTAAAACGGAGTTCACTCGGGATTCATAGACTTTGGCCAGGATCGGGAGTTTGGAGATACAGTGCCTTGCGAAAGTATTCGGCCCCCTTGAACTTTGCGACCTTTTGCCACATTTCAGGCTTCAAACATAAAGATATAAAACTATTTTTTTGTGAAGAATCAACAACAAGTGGGACACAATCATGAAGTGGAACGACATTTGTTGGATATTTCAAACTTTTTTAACAAATTAAAAACTGAAAAATTGGGCGTGCAGACCTGTACGCTCCAGTAGCAGGCCTTGCGCTCAGACAGACTCTCCCGACTCTGTTCGCTCCAACTCCAAAAAAGGTGTAGGCTACAGTTACGAGCAGCTCGAGTAATGGGGGGGGGGGCTTTCTCAATCAGACATATTTGTACAAACACATTTTGTAAAATAGAGACAGATCTAAAAATAGTTATATGCAGCATCCACCCTCACATCAAGTATTTACTTCTGTAGATATGATCGGGTCATTAAAACAACTCTGATCTCAAGGATCAAACATACAAACGGAAAGACTGATTGGCAGCCATCTTGGATTATGTTGGAGAGACTTCTATTAAAAAACACCCTATGTGTTCTCTTAGACCGGTAACTCTTGATCCACGATATGGCAGAGGATGTAAGCCATAACACATTTTTTTTTTTTTCAGCAGTAGAAAATATTTGTTTTTGATAATATCAAAAGCTGTATTGAAGTCAAACAAAACAGCTCCCCCAATCTTCTTAGCAATTTATTTTAGCCAATCATTGCTTTTGTGTAAGTGCCATACATGTTGAGTCCCCTTCCCTATAAGCATGCTGAAATTCAGTAGTTAATCTGTTTAATGTGAAATAGCATTGTATCTGGTCAAACACAGTTTTGTTCAAAAGTTTACTAAGGCATGGTAGCTGGCTGATTGGTCAGCTGTTTGAACCAATGAAGTGCTTTGCTGTTCTTCGGTAGCATAATTAATTTAGCTTCCTTCCAGGCCTGAGAGCACACACTTTCGTGTAGGTTTAGATTGAAACAATGGCAAATAGGAGTGGTTAACTTTCAACAAGAAGTTACATTTCAAATGATCAATTGATTCAACAGATGCAGCAACCTCAAGTAGATTTGGAAAATATCAGGGAGTGGGTTTGCAGAAACAAATTTGTTTTAAACACCCAAGAAAACCAAAGTTAAGTTGGTCCGATCCACCAGGAAAAAGCCAACACAGCATGGGATACAATGAAGTATGGGAGGGGTACAAATTGAGGACGTGGCAGAAACCAAACTACTCGGAGTGCAGCTAGACACCTGCTTATCATGGTAATCTCTAATAACTAATTGTGTGTGTGTGTGTGTGTGTGTGTGTGTGTGTGTGTGTGTGTGTGTGTGTGTGTGTGTATTCACCAGGAAAGATTAAGCAAATAACCATTAATTGAGAGTCAGGTGAACTACTGTTCTGTGTTCTGGGGAAATGCATCAGCAAGTGAAATTAGGAGGCTGCAGATTGCACAGAACAAAGCAGCAAGGATTGTTAAGGTGGAGATATGATTTATTTTTGTTGTAGTCATGCTCAATGCTCTTGGTTTGTTATCAATCAACAAGATAATTTAAAAAAAACAGACATGCTCTTTTTATGTCATAATATACACCATTTGAAACGGCCAAACTCTATTCGCAACAGTATTCAGTTGGTAAGAAACATTCAGTAAATAATAGGAATAGATTGTCCACCATCTGTGTTATCCAGACAGAACAGAGAAATAGGCGAAATAACATTTTGATTTAGAGAAATAAAGAAATGTAGTAATTTATCTGAGCAAACCAGAAACCTTTTCAATATATACATTCAAACAATACATAGGAAAGTTGTGCTGGAGTATTTATCTGGTCAATATGTCTGTTTGTAACAGTGTGTTATGTGATCGTATTGTAAATTGTATTTGAATGTTTAAGGACTCTTGGAAGATTAGTCCACATGGGGACTAAAAGAGATCCTAATAAAATCAAATCAATCATCAGGTGAGTGCAACTGGTTTTTTTTTTATTGCAGTTTGCTTGCTGTTAGCGATATCTCTGAAAAATGATCTGTTATGCATTTAAACTTTAGATCACCAGTTACTTTGTGCTAAAAATGATCAAGATGTTTGCAATGAGAAGTAATAGTTGTACATTTCGATTGGGAAATGCATAGCCTGTTTAAAAAATAATAATAATGTATTCTTATGATTAGGGCTAATGTCAGAGTGCAGGAAATGAAAGACACTGTCTTCTCCTGCACAGGTCTCAGTGTATTGTACAGTTCAATGTCTTCTAGCTGGACTGACTCAAGACACGGGCTGCTGTACAACTGTCGTGCTGTTGGACTATGGTCCTGAAAAGAAGCATCGTGTTAATAACACTTTTGATGATCTAGAAATTCAACTCTGGACCTTGAAGACATTTCCACTGCTTTTTTTCATTGTTCCCCTCTAATCAGACTGATTTGGAGTTGGAAGACCAGGTGTGTGCCATTAATGATCAGGTAGAACAGAAAACCAGCGGGTGTAAGGGGGGTGTTACTGGGTGTAAGGGGGGTGTTACTGGGTGTAAGGGGGGTGTTACTGGGTGTAAGGGGGGTGTTACTGGCGGCAGAGAAGTCAGACGCAGGAGAGCAAAAAACTGTGTTTTTTCCAAACGGCGCAGTTTAATAACAAACAAAAAAAACCACTGGAAAACGGAACAATCAAATAATGGGTAAATAACCCGATGCACACGAGGACAGACGTGAACAAACACTTACAATAAACAATCACCCACAAGGACATCAGGGGTAAACACACACCAGGACAGACTAACAAACACTTACCCACAAGGACATGAGGGGTAAATGCACACGAGGACAGACGTGAACAAACACTTACAATAAACAATCACCCACAAGGACATGAGGGGTAAACACACACCAGGACAGACGTGAACAAACACTTACAATAAAAAATCACCCACAAGGACATGAGGGGTAAACACACACCAGGACAGAAAAACGAACACTTACAATAAACAATCACCCACAAGGACATGAGGGGTAAACACACACCAGGACAGACGTGAACAAACACTTACAATAAACAATCACCTACAAGTACATGAGGGGTAAACACACACCAGGACAGACTAACAAACACTTACCCACAAGGACATGAGGGGTAAACACACACCAGGACAGACGTGAACAAACACTTACAATAAACAATCACCCACAAGGACATGAGGGGTAAACACACACCAGGACAGACGTGAACAAACACTTACAATAAAAAATCACCCACAAGGACATGAGGGGTAAACACACACCAGGACAGACGTGAACGAACACTTACAATAAACAATCACCCACAAGGACATGAGGGGTAAACACACACCAGGACAGACGTGAACAAACACTTACAATAAACAATCACCCACAAGGACATGAGGGGTAAACACACACCAGGACAGACGTGAACAAACACTTACAATAAAAAATCACCCACAAGGACATGAGGTGTAAACACACACCAGGACAGACGTGAACAAACACTTACAATAAACAATCACCCACAAGTACATGAGGGGTAAACACACACCAGGACAGACGAACAAACACTTACCCACAAGGACATGAGGGGTAAATGAACACGAGGACAGACGTGAACAACACTTACAATAAACAATCACCCACAAGGACAGACGTGCACAAACACTTACAATAAACAATCACCCACAAGGACATGAGGGGTAAACACACACCAGGACAGATGTGAACAAACACTTACAATAAACAATCACCCACAAGGACATGAGGGGTAAACACACACCAGGACAGACGTGAACGAACACTTACAATAAACAATCACCCACAAGGACATGAGGGGTAAACACACACCAGGACAGACGTGAACAAACACTTACAATAAACAATCACCTACAAGTACATGAGGGGTAAACACACACCAGGACAGACTAACAAACACTTACCCACAAGGACATGAGGGGTAAACACACACCAGGACAGACGTGAACAAACACTTACAATAAACAATCACCCACAAGGACATGAGGGGTAAACACACACCAGGACAGACGTGAACAAACACTTACAATAAAAAATCACCCACAAGGACATGAGGGGTAAACACACACCAGGACAGACGTGAACGAACACTTACAATAAACAATCACCCACAAGGACATGAGGGGTAAACACACACCAGGACAGACGTGAACAAACACTTACAATAAACAATCACCCACAAGGACATGAGGGGTAAACACACACCAGGACAGACGTGAACAAACACTTACAATAAAAAATCACCCACAAGGACATGAGGTGTAAACACACACCAGGACAGACGTGAACAAACACTTACAATAAACAATCACCCACAAGTACATGAGGGGTAAACACACACCAGGACAGACGAACAAACACTTACCCACAAGGACATGAGGGGTAAATGAACACGAGGACAGACGTGAACAACACTTACAATAAACAATCACCCACAAGGACAGACGTGCACAAACACTTACAATAAACAATCACCCACAAGGACATGAGGGGTAAACATACACCAGGACAGACGTGCACAAACACTTACAATAAACAATCACCCACAAGGACATGAGGGGTAAACACACACCAGGACAGACGTGAACAAACACTTACAATAAACAATCACCCACAAGGACATGAGGGGTAAACACACACCAGGACAGACGTGAACAAACACTTACAATAAACAATCACCCACAAGGACGTGAGGGGTAAACACACACCAGGACAAACGTGAACGAACACTTACAATAAACAATCACCCACAAGGACATGAGGGGTAAACACACACCAGGACAGACGTGAACGAACACTTACAATAAACAATCACCCACAAGGACATGAGGGGTAAACACACACCAGGACAGACGTGAACGAACACTTACAATAAACAATCACCCACAAGGACATGAGGGGTAAACACACACCAGGACAGACGTGAACGAACACTTACAATAAACAATCACCCACAAGGACAGACGTGCACAAACACTTACAATAAACAATCACCCACAAGGACATTAGGGGTAAACACACACCAGGACAGACGTGAACGAACACTTACAATAAACAATCACCCACAAGGACACACACCAGGACAGACGTGAACAAACACTTACAATAAACAATCACCCACAAGGACATGAGGGGTAAACACACACCAGGACAGACGTGAACAAACACTTACAATAAAAAATCACCCACAAGGACATGAGGTGTAAACACACACCAGGACAGACGTGAACAAACACTTACAATAAACAATCACCCACAAGTACATGAGGGGTAAACACACACCAGGACAGACGAACAAACACTTACCCACAAGGACATGAGGGGTAAATGAACACGAGGACAGACGTGAACAACACTTACAATAAACAATCACCCACGAGGACAGACGTGCACAAACACTTACAATAAACAATCACCCACAAGGACATGAGGGGTAAACACACACCAGGACAGACGTGCACAAACACTTACAATAAACAATCACCCACAAGGACATGAGGGGTAAACACACACCAGGACACGTGAACAAACACTTACAATAAACAATCACCCACAAGGACACAGGACAGACGTGAACAAACACTTACAATAAACAATCACCCAGGACAAGGAACACTTACAATAAACAATCACCCACAGGGACATGAGGGGTAAACACACACCAGGACAGATGTGCACAAACACTTACAATAAACATTCACCCACAAGGACATGAGGGGTAAACACACACCAGGACAGACGTGAACAAACACTTACAATAAACAATCACCCACAAGGACGTGAGGGGGGGAGAGGGACCAACTTCGGCGGAAGTCGTGACAGCGGGCCCCGAATGTCGTAGTGTAAGAGTTGAATACCAGTGAACTAGAACATCCTTACCTCACATGTTGAATCATGATATCATCTCATTATGATAATTAATTCTAAAAGAGCCAGTACATTTGGTTGCCACAATGATTAATTAATTTAGCTATGCTTCTACTCCTTTTATCTACAAATACACATTTTAGACTTTCTGAAAATAAGAACTCTCTCTGTACCTTTTACAATGAGAATGCAGAGATGGAAACTCGAGTCTGAGACTTGGAATCGAGTCGCACATAAGTCGCAAAGAATGCTGGGTTTTGATCAAACAATCTGCTTTTTATTTTGGTGATTGTTTTCAAATGAAAAGATGGACCTATCTTGTTTAAGTTCACATTGAAAGTGATTTTCAACCTGAAAATGTATCAAAGGCACCCAAGAAAATCCCTGGATAGGTTACCATACTGTGTAAGCAGTGTTGGTAGCTTTATGATCTAATGGATGGTCAGTCATTGCATTCATAGCTCTATGAATTTGAGAGTGGTTACATTTCTGAAGCCCCTTCCCTCAGCCTATCTACTGAAACAAGAGCATGGAAATGTTTTGTTTAAACTTCCGATTACAGCTTTAAATTGTTGCTTCAAAGGTTTTGTATAATTTCAGTCAGTAATTTTGAAAGTAGTGTGCTCACAAGCCAAAACGAGTCCCTGGAGTTTTTTACATTTATTTTTTGGCAGTTTGTATGTACAATATTTAAGTACTTAGGATCCCGGACTGCATCTTTAATCGAGACCTCACGGCACCACCTTTCTCTAGGGTCCTTCTCGAGTGTCCATTCAGAGTGGTATGAGGGGGAAGTTTCACCGAGACACTGCTCATGGGTAATTTGGGGATTTTGGCCATGAGGCCCTTTATCGACTCCCCCAGGTTTAGATGAACTCATGGATACCACTTGTCTGTGTCCAGAATGTAATGAAGTTGGAGGCAGTTGCACAAGCCAATGCTAATTAGCATTAGGGTGATGACTGGAAGTCTATTGTATCGGCTAGCGTGCAGAAGATAGCGCAATGACTGGAAGTCACTGGGTAACGCTAGTTAGTGTCCCGAACCGGCTCGTAGCCTGTAAAAAAAAATATTTAAAAAAACGGGAGACGACGTGTAGATCAAGGAATAACAAATATATTTATTAACTAAAGTAAACTATAAACAAGTAGCAATGGTGTTAGCGAGTGGTTGTGTACATTGATGTGATGTTGAGGGGCCAAAGCAAGCAAACAAAACCCGCTACAAAATGCCACAATCGAAATCCAACAGTGTGTCTGGTGTGGAGACTCATCAATGAATGGGGGAAAAGTTGCATTTATCACCAGGACACAACCGGGCCCAGTTGTGTCCCATTTCACTGACAACCCTCCCGGCTCCGCCCACCGACATCCTAATATGGAAAACGAGAGCAAAGCGAGAATTCGGCAGACCGAGTGAGAGGGTCGACACACACACCCCCATAAAACCGGGGACCACCAATGACCCTGGAACGCCACACCAACCAAACAAACAAAATACTGCTCCAGCCAACCTCGTCCTCCCAAGACCTCAGCAACCTTTGCACAAAGCAACATTTACAAGGAAAGAAGATAACGAGGGAACAGACAGGAGTGACAGAACAGGACAGCAAAATAAACAGTGGCCACGTGACTCTTCTAATGTGGGGTCAGCCCGTGGCTCCTTGATTAGATCAGGGCACAGAAACCAGAATAACAAGGAAAGTATTGACAGATTTCTTTGTAACATCGTCATTAGCCGGTGCAGCGACCAGGTCACCACAGCTCATGGAATGCATCACCGCACAGAACACCTCTGGGGAACTGTGCACTCATCGGGAATCCCTACAAGTGACGGTTTAGAGGAAACCACTAGAGATGAACATGACAGGCCATACATGCTCACCAGCCAAGTTATTCACAAGGATAACATCGATACCCTCAATAGGCAACGAAGGACGCATCCCTACAACATCCTCGCCTTTCACCAGTTCAGAATTCAATGGAACTGACAGTGTTCAAAACAATTCCTATAATTAAGACATTATCCAGAATCAGTCCTAGCAGAGAAAGGTAACAGACTCCAGAGGCACCTGTTTCACTCAGGATCTTCACTGGCATGTTACTTCTTAACAGAGACACAAAACTCTCCGTAACGAAAGGTAAACAATCTGGGTCCGTTGGGACTTTCACATGCCCCTGGACATGAAACAGAGTGACAGGACAGGCACTGCTAACGCTGTAGGTTTAGGTTCAACGTTAGCGCGAGTACTGAATTTACCCTTAGCCCTGAGAACAGGACATTCGTTTTTCCAATGACCTGAACCATGACAGTAGATGAAACTCTGCCCGTAAACCAGTGGGCGAGGACCAAATCTTGGCAAACGTCCCCACTCACTTCCTGCGCTTCACCATTCAACACTGCTATCAGATTCAGGCCAACTCCTAGCGTCACCAACACACTCAAGCAATGAAAACAATGTCTCAGGGTCCTTCTCATTACATTTTGGCAACAGATGTGTCTGGGACTTGATCGAGAGAGGAGCGACCCCTACAGTAGGAAAATCGGGGTCACTTTCCCAGAGCAAACTCCAGAGCGCTTTCCTTCCCTAACCAACTCTAGCCACCCTTGTTGCAGCTTGATATTTGCACTCTCCAAATTCTGTTTAAATTCCAATTTGCTTTCCATACTTAACGTGATCATGCTCGAGTTTAGCTTGTTCTAACGCCCACTCCCGAACACACTCATGCTCCAGTTTAGCTTGCTCATGCGCTATTTGTAACAGAAGCAGTTCTTTCTGTTGTTCAAAAGACGGACTACTAGGGTTAACTGACAGAGACCATTAGCCCGAGTAAGATCAGAGCGGCCATTAGCCCGAGTAAGATCGGAGCGGCCATTAGCCCTAGTAAGATCGGAGCGGCCATTAGCCCTAGTAAGATCGGAGCGGCCATTAGCCCTAGTAAGATCGGAGCGGCCATTAGCCCTAGTAAGATCGGAGCGGCCATTAGCCCTAGTAAGATCGGAGCGGCCATTAGCCCGAGTAAGATCGGAGCGGCCATTAGCCCTAGTAAGATCGGAGTGGCCATTAGCCCTAGTAAGATCGGAGCGGCCATTAGCCCTAGTAAGATCGGAGCGGCCATTAGCCCGAGTAAGATCGGAGCGGCCATTAGCCCGAGTAAGATCGGAGCGGCCATTAGCCCGAGTAAGATCGGAGCGGCCATTAGCCCTAGTAAGATCGGAGCGGCCATTAGCCCTAGTAAGATCGGAGCGGCCATTAGCCCTAGTAAGATCGGAGCGGCCATTAGCCCTAGTAAGATCGGAGCGGCCATTAGCCCTAGTAAGATCGGAGCGGCCATTAACTTCTTGTATACCACACTCCATCAGATTGGCATTCAATATCAACCTAACAGAATTTAAGATGTTTATCACTAATTTCAACCTGGTCATGATCAGCGATCTTCAACACCTATTCTTTAGTACATAATTCTAACAGTTCCTCTGATGGAAAACGTATGAACTGGTGTGTACATTAGACATCAGTCACTACTATAAATAATCTCACTCTTCCCCTCTGCTGAACACACCAAATCACAACAAGAGAAGCACCAATCACACTGGGCACCACAGGAGAGAGATCAGATATTTTAGGAACTTTCCCCAAATCCTATAATAACTCCACCCTAGTCTTCGTGCAGATTCGCAGTGGGTAATTATGCACTGTAGCCTGTTTGCATGGAAAATCCCACTGGCATGGAAAAACACCCCAGCTCACTGGCGGATTCCCCTCAAGCCAAGGATGTGCCCGCGAGACCACTGCTCAGTCCACAGACAAAAATAACAAACAAAAAAACATACCCAACGTATTCCAAAGTGGAACACGTCGCTAAGCCTAACAGGGGAAAAGACAGGCTATAACTCCGGGTAGCAAATGGCACTACCCTACCCAATTCTCCCACTGAGGTACACAGCAGATTGTACTCACCTCAGACCGCTGTCCCAAAAGCAAGTAGAGAAAGAGTTTCCAATCTGGGCAGGGACCTGGAAACTAACCAGTGTTATTCTATCCAACGCAGTACACAACCATCTATTCACCGCAGTGGTACGTTTACCAAAAAAACAAAAAGGCAACCAACACTGGGCCTACAAAACAGAGCAAAAAACAAACAAATAAAAAGCTGTCACAAAATATAAACAAAGTCCTCAAACACTAATTCCACATTTTCTCCCAAACAAAGTACTCATACCAGTTAGCTTAACACTAGTATTGGGCCTACTGGCATACTTTTCCATGGAACACGTTTGATGACGTCACCGGACAACCAAAAACACTGATACGTCTAAGGCACTATACCACACACCTATAAGACTATGCAGTGAATACCAACCAAAGCGCATACCAAATAGCATTAATCCATCATAAATAATATCCACCAAAATGTCTAGGAACCAACTTTATAATCCCAGATGAGCCCCCACTTGTCGCAAACAGGCTCCTAAAAAAGGAGACAACGTGGAGCTCAAAGAATAACAAAATATATTTATTACCTAAAGTAACCTATAAAGAAGTAACAATGGTGTGAGTGGTTGCATACATTGATGTGATAATGGGGGCCAAAACAGACACAAAATGCCACACCCAAAATCCAACGGTGTGTCTGCATGGCGAGAGCCTCCTTAATGAATGGGAAGGTGTATTTATCACCAGGACATACCCGAACCCAGGTGTGTCCCATTTTTTGCTGACGACCCTCCCAGCTCTGCCCACCGACATCCTAATAAGGAAAACGAGGGCAAAGAGAAAGAATTCGGCAGACAGAGTGGGAGGGTCGTCACATTAGCAATTGCACTAGCGCTAGTTAGCAGCTTCCTTCAAACTGCACACAGAGCCATAAAAATGCTATCTACAAGTTCATCTGACTCTGGGAAAGTAGATAAAGGGTCTCATTGCCAAAATCCTGAAGTATCCCTTTAAGATTAGGATTGTGGGGAAGGGAAGCAGATCCTAGATCTGTACCTAGGGGAAACTTCACTCTCAAGCTCAACTGCTATTCCTGCCTGTGCTTCGTCTCCCCTCCAGAGTTCATGCGTAGCCCCTGTGTGGAGGCGGGCCTCATCCCCCCCCTGGTGCAGCTGCTCCACTCCAAGGACCATGAGGTGCTGCTGCAGACAGGCCGTGCCCTAGGCAACATCTGCTACGACAGCCGTAAGTACACCCTGTCATAGGTTTCCCTGACACGTTTCTCACCGGGTGGAAAAGGACCCGGGATCGGTGTCAATGGGTCCACCATCAACATTTTCAAATAGATTTAAAAAAAATGTTATATGGGGAAGTCACTTTATTAGGAGGGGGGGGCCATCTTGCCTAAGTGTAATTGTAGAGGAAGTATTGAAGTGCCTTTATTTGACAACTGTCCCCCCTCTGCTCTCCCTGAGGAGGTGCCTTACATCTTGGGGAATACTGGTGTCAGCAGAATCTGAACCGGCTATTAGCGATATCTGCTCTTTTGTATGGCATTGATATGTTGAAAATCGGTTTAGTCTTAGGTCATCGTAATGGGATACAGACTAGCCTGTTTCACAAGTGGGAAATACTCTGGGTATAATTTGGAATACTCTGGCAATAAATGGACAAAAGTATCTGAAAATACAGGCTCTCTACTGTGGGATGACTATGATATTCCATGATTCTACCCGAAAGTCAATGTGAAATCCATAATTTTTCATCTGAGTAGCAAAAGCTTCGCTAAGCAGCTCTAATATAACACTATTCAGGAATTCTGTTCTGTCCATTTTAATAGGCGCCAGGGTGACTGCCAATCCCCTATCAGTCTGGGGAACTAGTCAGCCCTGAGTTCCTGCTGAGAGTAGCACTTCTTTCCCCAGACGGACACCCTCACCTTCAAAGTCTGTCACACAAAGATAAAACTGCTTACAATCACTTCCCCCAATGCCTCTAGAACGGGTGTCAAACATACAGATCCGGCCCGTAAGGGTCTTGTTCAGTCTGGTTTGAGTAAAACACAGTTTTGGGTTACGGGAAGTGTAGAAATTAGACGACCTACATTCATATAGTTTTTTGACTGTGTCCAGCTCATTAAATAATCACCAAAATGAAAGCTAGACAGTCAGGGAGCATCGAAAAGTCAAACAACTATGGATAGAGGATTTATTTTTAATTTGTAATCTTGACGGCAAGGAAATATAACCAAATTTCAGTTGGACCCTCCAGACCTCGTTGGAGACCAAATGCGGCCCCCGCTTCAAAAAAGTAACTTGACTAAAGATTTTGGGGAATTAATCAAGAGTTGTCGTGAATACATTCAAGGGGAAAATGTGTTGCATAGAGGCCTTAATGGCAGCTATTGTTTCTGGTGCATTGTTCTTCCCATCACCGAAAGGTGAGACGTCTATGGTTTGATAGGGTCATAAAGAGTGTAAGAGCATAGTGGCAGAAACGCGTGTTTCAGTCGGAGCTGCAGCTGTTTTCAACTCTTAACGGGGGCACCACTGAAGAAATCAGCTTAGAAGGAGTCTGTAGTTGGTCGGTACTGGCCCTTTTTCAAAATGTAATTACCACATGACAAACTGACCGCTTCAACTGCCAATCGTTGTGCATTCAAACAACTTCCAGACCGAGCAGCAGAAAAACAGTACCAGCATTTTGGCCATCAATGGCAACCAGATTCCATGCAATTTGTTTAGTCCCTCTCCCTTGCTTTCTCTGCTTCGTTTCTCCTACAACTCTCTCTCTCCCCCTCCCTGCCCATCTCTCTTTCGTTCTCACACCCATTTTCTTTTCCTGACTCATCATCTACCACTTCCTCTGCAAGCTATGCAGCTGCACGTTCCAGACATTCTTATTTTGTCCGCCATCATTAAGCACAGACTGTATAATGTGTCAATATGTTCCTGTGTTAAAACAACTAATGAAGACAATCATATACTGACAAGACCGATACTGTAACACTTCCTCTGCTAGCTACGTCCCAGACGTCCCCATTTCGTCTGCCATCATCAAGCACACACTTTATTATGTGTCTATGTTCCCGTGTCAGCTAACACAATTCAGATATACTTTTTTTTTTTTTTTTTTTTTTTTTTTTTTGCCTTTTATGTCTAACATTAGCGTACTGTCACATGATGGTGCTACCATGAGAGCACATGGCCTCCCTACGTCTATGGTCTATCCTGCTACCTTATATCTTGGCACATCAAGCAATCCTGGTCTACAGTACATGTGGTGTCTGCAGGCAAAGGTGATGTCCTTAAAGTTTAACCCCTAACCACGGGTGCACCAACTAATCCACTTTTTTTATATATATTTTTTTAACCTATCTAACGTTGTTGACATAATTTTTAACCCTTTAGTGAGGTTCATTTGATGTTCTATAAATATGACATAGGCTAATTGTGTCCAAAATCATGTAACAAAATAATACTATACTAAACAAAAATCCAAACCCTACACGTAAAGTGTTGGTCCCATGTTTCGTTTTAGAGAATTTGACAGTACGTCTAACCGGCCTCACAACCGCAGACCACGTGAAACCACACCAGCCCAAGACCTCCACATCCAGCTTCTTCACCTGCGGGATCGTCTGAGGGGGGGATGGGGGGGCAGTGCTAAGGAGTATTTCTGATTAGGTAGGCCAGGCTGCCAAGTGGGTAGGTATATGCTCTCCCAAGCCTACCCAAGGCTGCACCCCTGCCCAGTCATGTAAAATCCATAGATTAGGGCCTAATGAGTCTATTTCAATTGACTGATTTCCTTATATGAACTGTAACTCAGTAAAATCTTTGAAATTGTTGCATTTTTGTTTTTGTTTAGCATATATTTTCATGGCAGTAGTAGATTGCTATGTTGAGCAGAGCAGTGTCCTAAAAGGGTACTGTAGTAATACGGTGCTAATTAAGCCACTCAATGAGGCGTCTGCTAAAAATGATTTCATAAAAACAGACTGGAGTCACTGAGTGTGACAACTTCAATTTCCATGGTCCCTAGGCTGTCTGGTCTTCAGTTCCCAAGATGCAGGATTCTTTTTATTGTACAACGCGAACAGACTTATTCTCTATTCAAACCAGCTGGGATTCAGTCACTCTACCACCATACGTTTGCTGTTCACAGTCATGCTCATATGCATAACCTGTCTCCATTACTTCTGTAGTGCGGTTGTGTCTTCCACTCATATCCACACTGTATTAGAATTTGACCATGATTCTGAAATCTGGAAGAATCTACCTGTGATGAAAATCAATGAGCATTCAAAGTCATTTGGATTTATTTTTGAACCAATTGGCTTCATCAGCACTGTCACTAAATTAGTCTGTACTTCAGACTGATCGCCACAAGCGCACCAATACATTTTGAGGTTTGGGGTGGGGATGACCAAAATAAACGGCAAAGCGCACAATCTGTAATGTCATGTCTCTGAGCTACTATGTGCAACAGGTATTAGCTTGGGTTATGTGTGATTTAATTTCTAGTTAGCTGCCTCAAGTCATTTTTTTGTTTTGCCTTTCCTTTTTCACGTTATGATTAATTATCATAATTATTATTTATGGCCGTATTGCTATAGCATGTGTTATTCACTTATGTGATTTTGTGTGTTTTTTTTATTTGTATTTTTACTGCTTGCTTAACTTTCTCTCCCTTTTTTTTAATAGTTTTTTTTTTCTCCCCAGGTTGGTTGTTGTGATTGTGATTTTTCTTCTTTTTTGATTTCCCCCTGACCTCTTTGTTTTGCAGATGAGGGCAGGAGTGCAGTTGACCTGGCGGGAGGGGCTCAGATAGTAGCTGGACACATAAAGTCACTGTCCCAAAATACTGACCCGGACAATGGGAAGCTCTTGACTGTCTTTTGTGGCATGCTGATGAACTATAGCAATGATAATGGTAATGACCAACTCCCCCCGGGTGAACTACATTAACCAAACTAAACAGAGTAAACCTTTTTTAAGAATGAATCTACTTTGGCAGTGTCGGTGACTGTTCTAGATGTTATGTTGACCGCTTTTATCCAGTCTTAAAGTGATAGTTCACTTTAATATGAACGTTTGTGTGGTTTTTATTTTAAAAATTGGTGAGATGAGTCCACGTCCCAGGCCATCTGTTGGGTTGATTCAGCTATATGCCTCAAATCCAAATCAGTTGGTAACATGGGCACAGTCTAATTTCAAACTGTTAGACTGTGCCTATATTTTCATTTAACTGGAGGTCTGAAAATGTCTGACGAATTTTGATTTTGAAGTGAACTGTCTTTCAAAGTCTGTTCTTAAATGCCCAGTTAGTTCTTAAAGGCACAGTCAAAAATGATATTTTGCTGTGTTTCTAAATACATTTCCACACTATGACGTTGGAATAGTACGGGCAAATAGGGAAAATTATGCTAATGCCCTTTTAGAGTAACAGCTGTTTTGGTGGGTTGGAGTTTTGGCCTGCCTGGTGACATTACCAGGCGGTAAATTAGTTAATAGGTCATTATCAATAAAACATTACAATATGGTGCAGAGCGTTCGATTTGGCTGCCGAGGGGCAAGGATACTCCCAGCTCCACTAAAACCATTGACAACTATGTGCCGTTTTGTTAAATCAATGTTAACTATTTGTTAGTAATCTCCTCTTGAGCATAGTCAGAACAACAAATTTCAGATTATTTCATGATAAACAATTGTGCACATTTTTTGCTCTATCATCAGAGATGTACAGCAAGTAACTGCATGCTTTTTATGATCAGTAAACATCAGTTGATCATATCCATTTGGCATGTAGCTCGCTAGCTAAGCAAACAATGTGTCATTTCAATAGCCTCATCAGAGATTAGGCTTTTGGAAAGCGCTTGACATCGGCCAGTCCTCGTACTGGTAAAGTTATTAGTCGGACTACTGTCATCACCACTATAGATGGCAAGCAAATCAAACTATTTGGATATAGTAATCTAGTTTATCCACTGAAAGTTAGCTCGTTAACTAGCCATATTTATATGATCTGTTATTAGCTAGCTAGCCAATTTGATGTGGTCCATCAATCAATGTATCCTATTGTGTCTGTCAGCAGCAATCGTGTTTAAACACTCTTAAAAACAATGTTGAAAAGGGGATCGTGTTAACTAACTTCGCTAGGTAGGCCAACGTTGGGTTTAGAAAAAAATACATTAGGTCTAGTTAACACTGTTTAGCCAACTGTAGTAAGTTTCTATCTAGCTTTTCTATCTAGCTTGCAAAATTAACATCATTAGATGACAGTTAATCGGCAAATACGCCCCTCTGCTCTTTGAATGACAGACAGCCCACAAAGCATGGGAAATGAACCTAGACCACTCATACTTGTCACGTCTAGTTTTATTTTATATCACTGAAATATCCAATTAATGGTGGTCAATATTTAGAGTTATTGTCTAGCTATCCTTGGGGTGGCAGTAGCCTAGTGGTGTTGGGCCAGCTACCGAAAGGTTGCTAGATCGAATCCCTGAGCTGTCAAGGAAAAAATCTGTCTTTCTCCCCGTGAACTAGACTGTTAACTGTTTTGCATGGAATAATCGGACACGTGTAGATCTGACTATGTTCTTCAATAGGTGATGATATTAGAACCAAATAGTTAACATTTATTTAACATCGCTTTAAACGGCACATAGTTGTCAATGATTTTTGTGGAGCTGAGGATCTTCTTGTCCTCCCCCATCATGCAAATTGAACCATTCTGCAACTTGTTGTGAAGTCTTATTGATATAGACCAACAAAAAAGAGTTCCAAACCTCTCTGCTAATAACAGCTAGTTTTCAGGTTTCCCCTCCCCACTCAGACCACTCCCAGTCCTAGCAAAATTCTTGCTTGAGAAATTTCTCAATGTTAAAACTTCTTTGGGATAGGGGGCAGCATTTTCACATTTGGATGAATAGCGTGCCCAGAGTAAACTGCCTCCTACTCAGTCCCAGATGCTAATATATGCATATTATTATTAGTATTGGATAGACAACACTCTGAAGTTTCTAAAACTGTTTGAATGATGTCTGTGAGTATAACAGAACTCCTATGGCAGAAAAAAACTGAGAAAAAATCCAAACAGGAAGTGGGTAATCTGAGGTTTGTAGTTTTTGAACTCAACCCATATCCCACTGTGAATTCTATAGGGGCTATGTTGCACTTCCTAAGGCTTCAAATAGATGTCAACCGTCTTTAGAACGTTGTTTCAGGCTTCTCCTGTGAAGGGAGGCCGGATGGGAGCTGTTTGACTAAAGGGTCTGCCAGCAGCCTTGTTCTGTCGCACGCATTTCACATGAGAGGTATCTCTCGTATCATTGCTTTTCTACAGACAATGGAATTCTCCGGTTGGAACATTATTGAACATTTATGATAAAAACATCCTAAAGATTGATTCTCTACTTAGTTTGACAAGTTTCTTCGACCTGTAATATAACTTTTTGAACTTTTCATCCGACTGGACCTGAAAGCGCTTTTGGATTTGTTTACCAAACGCCTTAACAAAAGAATCTATTTGGACATAACTGGACATAAATGATGGACATTATCGAACAAAACAAGCATTTATTGTGGAACTGCAATTCCTGGGAGTGCATTCTGATGAAGATCATCAAAGTTAAGTGAGTATTTATAATGCTATTTATGACTAATGTTGACTGCGCAACATGGCGGATATTTCTTTTGGCTGGTTTGGGCTCTGAGTGCCGTACTCAGATTATGCTTTTTCCGTAAAGTTTTTTTGAAATCTGACACAGCGGTTGCATTAAGGAGAAGTTTATCTACATGTCCATGTATAACACATGTATTTTCATCAACATTTATAATGAGTATTTCTGTGAATTCATGTGGCTCTCTGCAATATCACTGCATGTTTTGGAACTGCATGTTTTACTGAACATAACATACCAATGTAAAATAAGATTTTTGGATATAAATGTGAACTTTACCGAACAAAACATACATGTATTGTGTAACATCAAGTCCTATGAGTGTTATCTGATGAAGATCATCAAAGGTTAGTGATTAATATTATCTCTATTTATGCTTTTTGTGACTCCTCTTTTTGGCTGGAAAAATGGCTGGGTTTTTCTGTGAGTTGGTGGTGACCTAACATAATCATTTGTGGAGCTTTTGATGTAAAGCATTTTTTAAATCAGATACTGTGGCTGGATTAACAAGGATTTTGTCTTTAAAATGGTGCCTAATAATTGTATGTTTGAGAAATGTGATGAATGAGATTTCTGTTGATTTGTATTTGGCGCACTTCAATTTCATTGGCTGTTGGCAGCGGAACCCCAGTCCTAGACAGGTTTTGAACATTTAATTGAAAACAATCACAGTAAGGTATTTAATGGTCAGTCACCCAGAAGTGATTTGATATTGAGATACAAACAGTTGCATTGGACCTTTAAGTCATTGTCACTATAGCCTATACGTTAGCCAGTGTTAAAGTTTATGCTACTCAGACTTCACTCACTATGGTGACAGGAGGTCGCGGTGCAAGAGCATATGTGTCCCTTGGAGAGTGGTCTGTCCATTGCTTTCTGTTGTGTCCTGCTTGAGCTCTTAGTCATTTTTCCTCTTAAAGTAGTGACTGCTTTTCTTGTAGTTGGGGGTGTCCCTCCTTAGCTTATGCTGTAGCCATTTCTCTGTCCCCCTTACATGTCAGTCTCTGGTTTGTAATTAGATTGCCTATTCTCCCACAACCTTCCTTGCAGAGCCTTTATAGTCTATCCAGGTGCGAGGTCCCGGGTAATCAATAATGTTCACTTCTGCTGTCAACCTTCAAAAACCTTTTTCTAGTTTAATTAGCCTTCTTCACAAATGGCACCCTCTTTTGTGCACTTCTTTTCACCAGAGAATAGGGCGCCATTTGGGATCAAATCAAATTGTATAAATCACATGCGGCGAATACAACAGGTGAATATAATGAAATGCTTACTTACGAGCCCCTAACCAACAATGCAGTTAAAAAAATACAGATAAGAATAAGAGATAATAACAAGTAATTAAAGAGCAGCAGTAAAATAACAATAGCGAGACTATATACAGGGAGGGTACCGATACTGTGTGGGGGCACCGGTTAGTTGAGGTAGTATGTACATGTAGGTAGAGTTATTAAAGTAACTATGCATAGATAGATTCACTATTCACATGAACACATGGTTTAGCACCCTTTAACTGTGGTAGCTAAGTAACTAGTCTTGTCATAATGATGTAACATTTTATTTTGCAAGTTACTGTGCACGTACAACCCTAACATCTTTAAAGTTAGTAGAAAATGTAACTGGAACCCAGTGCAGAAAGTTGAGTTGTGGCCTTGGTTGGACTGTTGGTTCACCAGGAGTGTATTCACTAGGAAGCAAATGGGCAGAAACCGAGCGAGATCTCTCTGAATTTGTCCTTGTCCAATTAGAAACTCGATTTCATTGCAAAACACTCTCTGTTGCAAAATGTTTTGCTACGGTTTGCATGAATGAATCTACCCAGAGAGAGGGATGCTCAGGGGTGTTTACACCCCTGAGGTTCCATGATGTACTGCTGCTCTCTGAATCTTGTAAATAATTAATGAATGGCCCAAGTTTTTTTTCTTCTTTCTCCTCAATGGGTGAGATGCAGAACAGTAATTACTTTTCGATCTATCGCCTCTCTAGTATGATCCCCGACCAGTCCAAGGTCACTCACCAAAGTAGACTGAGGAAAAATAAATGCGTACGAAAACGTGGCGTTCAGGGGAGGCACATGAGACAGCTCAAAATTTAACCCTAAGGCTCTCAATGTCAAATATTTCTTTCCCACAATTAAACATGGCGCTAAGTGGATTTTCTCTCCATAACCCAATGATCTGCGACCCAATCATCAGACATTAAACAGTGCTGTGATTACTCAGTAGAAATATATTTATTAGAACGGACATCCCCATTCAAGTCAATGTTCCGTGATGGGTAGAATTCTATTTATATGTTGATTACACTGTCCTCTGCTCTATAGCGGTGCTACTTCCGGTGCCACCAACGTTTAGCCCCAGCCGCCACGCACCACTATCAGGGCACTAAATGAATCCACTTCACGGGGTTCAGCAAAGCCTCAAGTCAAATCCCATTTTAAAATATCTCACACAGACATGTTTTCTCTCAATTATGGCTATTTATGGACTAATCTGTTTAGCTTTGAATTAAGGCCATTTTTCTCCGCTCCATGGGAAGGATGCTTGAGAAAACAGGACGGAAACACTTCATATAGCCTCTAGACCAGGTGTAGGTAAACTATGGCCTTGCCCATGAGCCCATTCAATCCAGCCCATTGGAGGGGGGAATTATTGTTTTGGTTCAATATCAAAAAACACTCCGCTCCAAACTTGAACATCGTGAATGTTCTGTTTGACATATGTGAGTTATAATCAAACGCACTTGAACATCTTAAACTAGATAGAAAGTATGATAATTGCCCCATATATTTTCAAAGAAGTGACCTTTTTCTGGCCCGCGACTTGATTTTGACAAAGTAATCGGTAAAACAAAAAATAATACTGATCGGCTAGTTGATAATAGTGCGTACAATTACCACATGCGCTACACGTCCTTGGAACTGTAAAGAGAGGAGAGCGACCACGGTCTTGTCCTCTACCCTGGGCTACGGAATCTAACACGTCAGAGTAATGGAGTTGATCCACTCTGCACATCGCGGGCCGGAGCATTTTGCAATTACACCATGCAAATGAGTTTCTGTGGCCACCAGCGGCCCGCTCCCTTCAGCTGGCTGTTTGTAAACTGTCACCACAGCTAATGTAACCTTCACTAATATTTATAGGAGGATCCGCACATCCAATTGTTTTTACAGCGGCTGTGCAAATTGACAATTATTTCTACAAGGCCTTGTTTGACATTCCCTAACAAATAGAAATCGAGATTTTGTAAATGTTATTTATTTTTTGGAGATTTTGGGTCATGATAACTTTGTGACCCCAAGTTGGTTTATGTTTCTGGAGTTCGCTCGCCTCCCGTAAGGCCTGTGGTTGTGTCGAGGCATAATGTGGATTATGGTTAATGTTTTGAAAGAATAACAAACCTCACTTGTATTTCAGCGAGGACCCTCATTAATTCACCAAGATAACTTTTTAGCAATTGGTTACTTCCTTCCTTTCTCCCTCACTCACTCGCTTCCCCTCCCTTTCTCCTTATACCCTTTTAATCTCTATCCTTTTGCCTTTAAAATGTGCTTATTCATTCATTTTAGTCCCTTCTTTTTACTTCTCTTCCACCCCTTCCTCTCTCTTCATCCATCCTTCCTTTGTCATCTGTTTGTTTGTCAGTGTCGGTCATCTTTTAAAATGAACTTAATCAACTCTTTCTCCTATCTCCCCTCTATAGGCGCGAGCTGGTTTTGCAGAGCTTACTATATCCAGGGAAATACATCTGCTCTCTGACGTGCTGTACATGACATGGACCTTAAGGACAATATATAGCTCGTCTACATTATGCAAATAGAAAACAACTGCGCAGATTTCTTTCTTTGTTTGCAGCAACTCTTTTTGCTGAAAGGCCTTTTGTTTAGAAATGGCCTTTTACAATCCTCTTGAGACTCTTATTTTAAGACTTTGTAATTATTTCTTGACACCTCCCTTTTGGCTTGATTACACTTTTAAACACACACACACACGCACACACACACACACACACACACACACACACACACACACACACACACACACACACACACACACACACACACACACACACACACACACACACACACACACACACACACACACACACACACACACACACACACACACACACACACACACACACACACACACACACACACACACACACAGACCCCCCCCCCCCAACTCTAGATGGCAGTGCTCATACCTCCCCTTTGTTATTCCCCCTGTGTCCTCTCCAGACTCCTTGCAGGCCCAGCTGATCAACATGGGAGTGATCCCCACCCTGGTGAAGTTGCTGGGGCTCCACTCTGACAACACAGCCCTCACAGAGATGTGCCTCATTGCCTTCGGAAACCTTGCCGAGCTCGGTGAGTATGCCTACCATAGATGTAGAGTTCTAATTCTGTGGGTACACACATCAGAACACTGTTGATCCACCATTCTGGTTGCGGTTCAGTTTTTCTACAATACTGTCTGGGATTTTGAGCATAAACCTACCATCGATATGTAATCCAAGATACCATACCATATCGGCATAGATAACAAGAGTACCATATATTTGTATCTTTTTATCCAAATCCTGTCTTCGCTAGCTAGCCTGGTGCTCATCGTTACGATGATGAATAAACACGGGGAAGATTCCGCTGAATCCCAAACAGACTGGACCAGTCATGACGTCTTGATTGAACGTTTCCTTCCCTCTCTGCAGAGTCGAGCAAGGAGCAGTTTGCCTCCACGAACATCGCCGAGGAGCTGGTGCGTCTGTTCCAGAGGCAAGCGGAGCACGAGAAGAAGGAGATGATCTTTGAGGTCCTGGCTCCACTCGCTGAGAACGGTAATTCAATTCAACTTGATTTATCCCTACAGAGGTGATTAAGACGAGCAAGTCGGGTTGCAATGATCAAATGTCAACATATAATACAGTAGGTGGGAGTTATTTTCCGATCCACATACTGTTGTCAGGGGAATGTGATGTCATACTGTGTAAGTACAGTGGGGTCTGAAATGATTGACACCCTTAAAGCAATAATAACTGTATGATTGACACCCTTAAAGCAATAATAACTGTATGATTGACACCCTTAAAGCAATAATAACTGTATGATTGACACCCTTAAAGCAATAATAACTGTATGTTTGACACCCTTAAGCAATAATAACTGTGTAAAATAAAACATGTAAATACTGAGCTATACTGTGTGCTCAAAAAATCTGGGGAAATGATTTTATACTAATGCTAATACTAATACAATTCATTTATCAGAGAAATAGATTTTGTTTAACAATTTATATTTGACCTAACATGCTAAACAAAATCTCAAAATGATTGACACCATAAAGATTATAATAAATGACGTAGTCAGTTTAGTGTTTGGTCCCATATTCCTAACACGCAGTGTTTACATCAAGCTTGTGACTCATTTTGGATTTCAGTTCATTTTGGTTCTGTTTCCGATTTATTTTGTGACCAATTGAAATGAATAGTAAATGATTTATTGTCTTGTTGGAGCCACTTATTGTAATTAGGAGTAGAATATGTTTCTAAACACTTCTACCTTCATGTGGATGCTACCATGATTGTGGATAATCCTGAATGAGTCGCGAATAATGAGAAAGTGCTGAGTGTTATTGGTAATGGTGAGAGGTTCGCATGGCTGCGGTGTGTGTGAGCTTTCACTTCCTCACTCCTCATTATTCACAATTCATTCAGGACTATCCGTAATGAATGTATTAATGTAGATATGATTGTCAATACCGTTAAAAAAAAAACACGTCTGCATTTCAAAATAACCCATTATACGGTATTCCGCCCAAACCTAGTTGGGGTACAGGAGTATAGTACTGAATTATTGAGCCAGTGTTTTGATGTTGTAGAATTAGCATTGCAAATGATTTGCATCCATATGGCCATTTCCATTAGCCATGATTACACGTCAAATAAACATTCAGAAACGGTGGTCTGTGTGGGGCGTGCATGCACATTAGAAATGATCTAGTTCAGATTTTTTAAACTCCCCTTTGTCAGAAGTGAATAATGAATTAGTTGAAGTCACAGTTTGGCGAGGAAACTACCTTTGTTGAAGTCACACTGCACATTGGAACAGCAAAATAAATATAGCCATCACTGCAATATTTGGGTCAGTGCCTAAAACCAAGTAAAGACATATCCTGGCTTCAATGTGTACGTAGAGGGATTTTATTGAATTATATGAGGATCATTTAAAGGGAGAATTACGGTTACCAGTTGAATGTATTTCGTACTGCGTATTTTCCTCTGAATTTTCACTCACGGCACTCGGGACTACATTATGTGGAGTCACCTGTGGCCTTGGTAACTGATCTTTGGAGTGAAGCGGCACGCGCATCCTTAGCTGTCATCTGCACGGCTGAGGCTGCTGTATGAAAAATGTGTCAGCTGTTTTTAGCACAAAAAAAAGAGCATGCTTGGAATAGTGTGTGGGTGGGGGAGAAGGATTGTGTGTGTGTGTGTGTGTGTGTGTGTGTGTGTGTGTGTGTGTGTGTGTGTGTGTGTGTGTGTGTGTGTGTGTGTGTGTGTGTGTGTGTGTGTGTGTGTGTGTGTGTGTGTGTGTGTGTGTGTGGGTGTGTGGTGTGTGTGTGAGAGTCACTGACTGTTATCATTCTGGGCAGCACAGTGGATTCTCCCATTCTGCCAGTCTCCTAGACAACATCCTACTTAACTCTACTCCAGAGAAAAGTGTCTCTCTCTTTCGGTCTCTCTCTATCCCTCTCTCTGTCGCATGCACACACACAATACAATCCTAGACTCAAGCATATTTTAATCTTTTTCTCCCTTCATACAAATCAAATCCAATTTTATTTGTCATGTGCCAAATACAACTGGTGTAGACTTTATCTTGAAATGCTTGCTTACAAGCCCTTCTCAACGATGCAGAGTTTAAAAATAAAATAGAAACGCAAGGAATAAAATAAAATACACAAGAATGGAGCTATACAGTACCGGATCAATGTGCAGAGGTTACGAGATATTTGAGGTAGATACAGTTGAAGTCGGAAGTTCAAATACACTTAGTTTGGAGTCATTACATTAAAACTAGTTTTTCAACCACTCCACAGATTTCTTGTTAACAAACTATAGTTTTGGCAAGTCGGTTAGGACATCTACTTTTGTGCATGACACAAGTAATTCTTCCAAGAATTGTTTACAGTAAGATTATTTTACTTAGAATTCACTTTATCACGCACAACGTTTATTCCAGTGGGTCAGAAGTTTACATACAGTAAGTTGACTGTGCCTTTAAACAGCTTGGAAAATTCCAGAACATGATGTCATGGCTTTAGAAGCTTCTGATAAGGCTAATTGACATCATTTGAGTCAATTGGAGGTGTACCTGTGGATGTATTTCAAGGCCTACTTTCAAACTTAGTGCCTCTTTGCTTGACATTATGGAAAAATCTAAAGAAATCAGCCAAGACCTCAGAAAAATAATTGTAGACCTCCACAAGTCTGGTTCATCCTTGAGAGCAATTTCCAAACGACAGAAGGTACCACGTTCATCTGTACAAACAATTGTACTCAAGTATAAACCGCATGGGACCACGCAGCCATCATACCGCTCAGGAAGGAAACGCGTTCTGTCTCCTAGAGATGAATGTATTTTGATGCAAAATGTGAAAATCAATCCCAGAACAACAGCAAAAAACCTTGTGAAGATGCTGGAGGAAACGGGTACAAAAGTATCTATATCCACAGTAAAACGAGTTCTATATCGACATAACCTGAAAGGTCACTCAGCACGGAAGAAGCCACCGCTTCAAAACCGCCATAAAAAGCCAGACTACAGTTTGCAACTGCACATGGGGATGAAGATCGGACTTTTTGGAGAAATTACTTCTGGTCTGATGAAACAAAAATAGAACCGTTTGGCCATAATGCCCATCGTTATGTTTAGAGGAAAAAGGGGGAGGCTTGCAAAGCTGAAGAACACCATCCCAACCATGATGCACGGGGGTGGCAGCATCATGTTGTGGGCGTACTTTGCTGCAGGAGGGCCTGATGCACTTCACAAAATAGATGCATCATGAGGGAGGAAAATTGTGGATATATTGAAGCAACATCTCAAGACATCAGTCAGGAAGTTAAAGCTTGGTCGCAAATGGGTCTTCCAAATGGACAATGACCCCAAGCATACTTCCAAAGTTGTTGCAAAATGGCTAAAGGACAACAAAGTCAAGGTATTGGAGTGACCATCACAAAGCCCTGACCTCAATTGTATAGAAAATTTGAGGGCAGAACTGAAAAAGCGTGTGCGAGCAAGGAGGCCTACAAACCTGACTCAGTTACACCAGCTCTGTCAGGAGGAATGGGCCAAAATTCACCCAACTTATTGTGGGAAGCTTGTGGAAGGCTACCCGAAACGTTTGACCCAAGTTAAACAATTTAAAGGCAATGCTACCAAATACTAATTGAGTGTATGTAAAATTCTGACCCACTGAGAATGCGATGAAAGAAACAAAAGCTGAAATAAATCATTCTCTCTACTATTATTCTGACATTTCACATTCTTAAAATAAAGTGGTGATCCTAACTGACCTAAGACAGGGAATTTCTACTAGGATTAAATGTCAGGAATTGTGGAAAGCATTTGAGGTAGATATGTACATGAAGGCAGGGTAAAGTGACTAGGCATCAGGATAGATAATAATATGGTATTTGAGGTAGATATGTACATGAAGGCAGGGTAAAGTGACTAGGCATCAGGATAGATAACAATATGGTATTTGAGGAAGATATGTACATGAAGGCAGGGATAGTGATAACAATATGGTATTTGAGGAAGATATGTACATGAAGGCAGGGTATAGTGACTAGGCATCATAATAGATAATAATATGGTATTTGAGGAAGATATGTACATGAAGGCAGGGTATAGTGACTAGGCATCATAATAGATAATAATATGGTATTTGAGGAAGATATGTACATGAAGGCAGGGTATAGTGACTAGGCATCATAATAGATAATAATATGGTATTTGAGGAAGATATGTACATGAAGGCAGGGTATAGTGACTAGGCATCATAATAGATAATAAGAGTAAAATAAACAACAGTGTAGAAGCAGCAAATGATGAGTGTAAAAGTGTGTAATATGTGTGTTTTGTTATGTCAGTATGTATGTGTATTTATAATGTCTTGTGAGTGTGCGTAGGGTCACAGTGCAGATAGTTGACGTACCATTCATTGACTATTTACTTTAACAGTCTGGCTATTTAGCAGTCTTATGGATTGGGGATAGAATCTGTCTCGGAGCCTATTGGCCCGAGAGCCGATGCCCCGGTACCGTTTGCCAGACAGTAGCAGAGTGAACAGTCTATGGCTTGGGTGGCTGGAGTCTTTGTCAATTTTTTGGGGGGTGGGCCTTCCTTTGATTTAAACCCTGTATGAACCCTGTATCACTCCCTCCTATCTTTGACAATACTGCTGTATGAGGAATAGGCTTCGTTATAAGTTAACCCTTGTTTTGTGGGTGACAACGGAACCAAGTTATTTGTGTGACATAAGCACTTCATTTCTGTGTCATGTAGGGTGGGGCCAGAGACTGTAGATTGCTCCAAGCCTGTTGCTAATTAATTTATATAAATATTGAACAATGTTATGATATAGGCCTTTAATATACATGAGTCATTGTAAATAATAAGTATTATAAACTATTAATTAAGGGTACATTCTGTACCGTTTTATTTCAATTTCCTCAAGTGTCTTCTTTGGGCTTTACAAACACATTATTCCCAAGAAAGAAAACAACCGGTTGCATTCACCAAGGTCTTCCCCCACAAGTGAAGCATTTAGCATTATTTGGCATATACATTTTTCTGATCGGACAATCTGCGGAGTTGGTACAATAAAACAATGTATATTGATTTGTACCCTACACTAGAAGTTTTCACTGATCCACCTGAATACCCAACACACGATCCGGGTTCCGTGTTTGTGTGTGTGTGAGAGAGAGAGAGATTCTGTTCTTGCTTTTCACGAGAGTGGCACATGTAGCCTGTTGTTGTTGGCCACTCCCTGCTCACCATGTCACTTGCTGACACTCACAGTAGCCTACAGACACAGCACAACTCCTGCTAGAGCATCACCTCTCGCTACTTTCCCTCCCTCAGACCTTATCAGCTCTGGTTAATAAAGTAGCTTAAAGATTGAACCTACCGGATCTATACGGAATGGGTCTAGTTGTCCTCTGGTCCGTTCAGAACGGGTCTTAGATATCTACCTATCTATCTGTTTTTCTCTCTCTCGCGCTCTTTTTCTCTCTTTTTCTCTCTTTCTCTCTTTTTCTCTCTTTCTCTCTTTTTCTCTTTCTCAAAAGTCCCAGGTCCATTACAGGACGGGTCAGTTTATTTTTGGACCCGTGAAGGCCTCTACCCCACACCTCAACAGGATGAACACAACAACAGAAAAACAAACACACAGTGAAGCATTTCAAGAAATTCAAGTAACAGCTTGCTATTTCATATGACCTTGACACCCGCAATTTCAGTTTAATTGGCATATATGGATAGGGCTAAATTGTAATGTTTCTTACAGAAGAATTATGGAAAGCATATGCATAACCATGATAGCAGTATTCAAAGCTGTATTTATTATCCTCAACGTCTCATCTTTCAAAATACATCAAGTCCTCGTAATTTACAGCAATTCCCTCACTCAGACAACAAAACATTTGCAAAGGTTACCCAATTAGCGGGAGGGATGGGGCAACTTTGTGCTTGGTGCTCAAGTTCAGAATGGCCGTCAGTCAAAACCCATGCAGAGCTGTGAAATGAAGACCCAGAGCTCGGACATCATGTATAGCATGTTACTTGTACAGCCACTGAGTTCCAATTGAGGTTATAAGTAGGTCATTCAAAACACCTTTTCCCAGATGTTTATTGAAAATGGTCACCACAAGCGGGATTCCTTGAGTGAGCCAGGACTTCCGGGTCATATCCATGTTCTTGAGTTGACTGCATGCAACAAGTTAAATGGATGTTGTTTTAATGAAGTTCACCCTGCTACCATGCATGTCTTGATGAACCAACTGTCGTCTATACCACCCTCCTGTTTCTCACTTTGACTTCCTGCCAGGAAAGACTGACTTTCCTTACATAGTAGTACTGCACAGCACAATAGGCCAGTGCATCAATCACCATTTTATCTAGGTTTGAATCATATATATATATGTACTCACACATCTTCATTATCTAAGGCATATTTATGTTACAGTTGAGATGTCTACTGCCTTATAAGGAATGCCAAGGGTGCTGCTACCAGTCTCATGACTCACATACACTTTTGGAAAAACAAAACTAAGACAAACATGATGTTTCATAATGATTACCCCAGTGCAGAGTAGACTAGAGACATGCACCCCTTCGACACTCGAACAGGGGAAGTGGAATTAGGTCCGAAAAAGTAGTAATCACAAAGTAAACATCACAAGTAAGGTATGCATCCTTAAAAAGAAAAGACTGCCGGCACACTGGGATTTTGTGTCTGAGAATTTTGGATGAAGCCAATGGGAGTCATCCGTTGCCGGATGAATGGCAACTGTGGAAGATTAGCCAACAAGAAATGCATAAAGTTTCTGAAATAGTTCATTTTAGTTGTACTTTTGCTTGACAAAAAAACAGACAATGATGTATGTCATGGGGTGTATAAACAAACCTGGCGTGTGTCTGTGGGAGAGATGCTGTGTGTGTGTGTCACAAGTTGTTGATAGACTGCTGACTTGACATCTTTTCACAGTGTGCATGACCAGGCGGTGCTCGTTCTCACCATAGGATTGCACAATGTAACTCCCAAGTCAATCACACTTCCGTGAAATCAAACTGTCCACTTAGGAAGCAACACTGATTGACAATAAATTTCACATGCTGTTGTGCAAATGGAATAGACAACAGGTGGAAATTATAGGCATTTAGCAAGACACCCCCAATAAAGGAGTGGTTCTGCAGGTGGTGACCACAGACCACTTCTCAGTTCCTATGCTTCCTGGCTGATGTTTTGGTCACTTTTGAATGCTGGCGGTGCTTTCACTCTAGTGGTAGCATGAGACGGAGTCTACAACCCACACAAGTGGCTCAGGTAGTGCAGCTCATCCAGGATGGCACATCAATGCGAGATGTGGCAAGAAGGTTTGCTGTGTCTGTCAGCATAGTGTCCAGAGCATGGAGGCGCTATCAGGAGATAGGCCAGTACATCAGGAGATGTGGAGGAGGCCAACAACCCAGCAGCAGGACCGCTACCTCTGCCTTTGTGCAAGGAAGAGCAGGAGGAGCACTGCCAGAGCCCAGCAAAATGACCTCCAGCAGGCCACAAATGTGCATGTGTCTGCTCAAACGGTCAGAAACAGACTCCATGAGGGTGGTATGAGGGCCCGACGTTCACAGGTGGGGGTTGTGCTTACAGCCCAACACCGTGCAGGTCGTTTGGCATTTGCCAGAGAACACCAAGATTGGCAAATTCGCCACTGGCGCCCTGTGCTCTTCACAGATGAAAGCAGGTTCACACTGAGCACATGTGACAGATGTGACAGTCTGGAGACGCCTTGGAGAACGATCGGCTGCCTGCAACATCCTCCAGCATGACCGGTTTGGCGGTGGGTCAGTCATGGTGTAGGGTGGCATTTCTTTGGGGGGGCTCACAGCCCTCCATGTGCTCGCAAGAGGTAGCCTGACTGCCATTAGGTACCGAGATGAGATCCTCAGACCCCTTGTGAGACCATATGCTGGTGTGGTTGGCCCTGGGTTCCTCCTAATGCAAGACAATGCTAGACCTCATGTGGCTGGAGTGTGTCAGCAGTTCCTGCAAGAAGAAGGCATTGATATGGACTGGCCCGCCCGTTCCCCAGACCTGAATCCAATTGAGCACATCTGGGACATCATTCTCGCTCCATCCACCAACGCCACGTTGCACCACAGACTGTCCAGGAGTTGGCTGATGCTTTAGTCCAGGTCTGGGAGGAGATCACTCAGGAGACCATCCGCCACCTCATCAGGAGCATGCCCAGGCGTTGTAGGGAGGTCATACAGGCACGTGGAGACCACACACACTACTGAGCCTCATTCTGACTTGTTTTAAGGACATTACATCAAAGTTGGGTCAGCCTGTAGTGTGGTTTTCCACTTTAATTTTGAGTGTGACTCCAAATCCAGACCTCCATGGGTTGATAAATTTGATTTCCATTGATAATTTTTGTGATTTTGTTGTCAGCACATTCAAACTCAGTAAAGAATAAAGTATTTAATAAGAATATTTCATTCATTCAGATTTAGGATGTGTTATTTTAGTGTTCCCTTTATTTTTTTGAGCAGTGTATGTCATTGTTAATTCTGTGTAACTGAATTTCTGTCTGTCTGTCTGTCTCTCTCTCTCTCTCTCTCTCTCTCTCCCTTTTCTGTCTCTCAGATGTGATCAAGCTGCAGTTGGTGGAGGCCGGCCTGGTGGAGTGTCTGTTAGATGTGGTAGTTCACACAGTGGATGGAGTGCGGGAGGAGGATGTGGCGCAGCTCAAAACAGCCTCCGACCTCATGGTGCTGCTACTGCTGGGAGGTACTACATACACACATACAGTTGGGAATTTTTACTAGGATTAAATGTCAGGAATTGTGGAAAAATGAGTTTAAATGTATTTAAACTCAGTTGTATGTAAACTTCTGACTACATACATACATACGCACGCACGCACGCAAGCACGCACATATATACACACACACACACACACACACACACACACACACACACACACACACACACACACACACACACACACACACACACACACACACACACACACACACACACACACACACACACACACACACACACACACACACACACACACAAAACGGTGGGCATTATGGCCAAACAGTTCTATTTTTGTTTCATCAGACCAGAGGACATTTCTCCAAATAGTACGATCTTTGTCCCCATGTGCAGTTGCAAACAGTAGTCTGACTTTTTTATGGTGGTTTTGGAGTGGTGGCTTCTTCCTTGCTGAGAGTTCTTTCAAGTTATGTCGCTATAGGACTCGTCTTACAGTGAATATAGATACTTTGTACCTGTTTCCTCCAGCATCTTCACAAGGTCCTTTGCTGTTGTTCTGGGATTGATTTGCACTTTTTGCACCAAAGTACGTTCATCTCTAGGAGACAGAATGCGTCTCCTTTCTGAGCTTTATGTCAGCTGCGTGGTCCCATGGTGTTTATACTTGCGTACTATTGTTTGTACAGATGAACGTGGTACCTTCAGGCGTTTGGAAATTGCTCCCAAGGATGATCCAGACTTGTTGAGGTTTACAATTTTGTTTCTGAAGTCTTGGCTGATTTATTTTGATTTTCCCATGATGTTAAGCAAAGAGGCACTGGGTTGGAAGGTAGGCCTTGAAATACATCCACACGTACACCTCCAATTGACTCAAATGATGTCAATTAGCCTAACAGAAGCTTCTAAAGCCATTACATAATTTTCTGGAATTTTCCAAGCTGTTTAAAGGCACAGTCAACAAAGTGTATGTCAACTTCTGACCAACTGGAATTGGGATACAGTGAATTAATCTGTCTGTAAACAATTGTTGTAAAAATTACTTGTGTAAAGCACAAAGCAGATGTCCTAACCGACTTGCCAAAACTATAGTTTTGTTAACAAGAAATTTGTGGAGTGGTTGAAAAATGAGTTTTAATGACTCCAACCTAAGTGTATGTCAACTTCCACACACACACACACACACACACACACACACACACACACACACACACACACACACACACACACACACACACACACACACACACACACACACACACACACACACACACACACACACACACACACACACACACACACACACACACACACACACACACACACACACACACACACACACACACACACACACACAAAACGGTGGGCATTATGGCCAAACAGTTCTATTTTTGTTTCATCAGACCAGAGGACATTTCTCCAAATAGTACGATCTTTGTCCCCATGTGCAGTTGCAAACAGTAGTCTGACTTTTTATGGTGGTTTTGGAGTGGTGGCTTCTTCCTTGCTGAGAGTTCTTTCAAGTTATGTCGCTATAGGACTCGTCTTACAGTGAATATAGATACTTTGTACCTGTTTCCTCCAGCATCTTCACAAGGTCCTTTGCTGTTGTTCTGGGATTGATTTGCACTTTTTGCACCAAAGTACGTTCATCTCTAGGAGACAGAATGCGTCTCCTTTCTGAGCTTTATGTCAGCTGCGTGGTCCCATGGTGTTTATACTTGCGTACTATTGTTTGTACAGATGAACGTGGTACCTTCAGGCGTTTGGAAATTGCTCCCAAGGATGATCCAGACTTGTTGAGGTTTACAATTTTGTTTCTGAAGTCTTGGCTGATTTATTTTGATTTTCCCATGATGTTAAGCAAAGAGGCACTGGGTTGGAAGGTAGGCCTTGAAATACATCCACACGTACACCTCCAATTGACTCAAATGATGTCAATTAGCCTAACAGAAGCTTCTAAAGCCATTACATAATTTTCTGGAATTTTCCAAGCTGTTTAAAGGCACAGTCAACAAAGTGTATGTCAACTTCTGACCAACTGGAATTGGGATACAGTGAATTAATCTGTCTGTAAACAATTGTTGTAAAAATTACTTGTGTAAAGCACAAAGCAGATGTCCTAACCGACTTGCCAAAACTATAGTTTTGTTAACAAGAAATTTGTGGAGTGGTTGAAAAATGAGTTTTAATGACTCCAACCTAAGTGTATGTCAACTTCCACACACACACACACACACACACACACACACACACACACACACACACACACACACACACACACACACACACACACACACACACACACACACACACACACACACACACACACACACACACACACACACACACACACACACACACACACACACACACACACACACACACACACACACACACACACACACACACAGAGAGACTCATGGATGTGTGAACACTTAAACTAAGGCCAAGTTAAGGCTCTGAACCAAATAAAAATGTATTGGTCACATGCACCGAATACAACAGGTGTAGATTTTACCATTAAATCCTTACTTACGAATCCATTCCAAACAATGCAGAGTTAAAAAGCAGTAAAATATACACTACCACATTTTGGTCCATTAAAATAACATCAAATTGATCAGAAATACAGTGTAGACATTGTTAATGTTGTAAATGACTATTGTAGCTGGAAACGGCTGATTTCTAATGGAATGTCTACAGAGGCGTACAGAGGCCCATTATCAGCAACCATCACTCCTGTGTTCCAATGGCACGTTGTGTTAGCTAATCCAAGTTTATCATTTTAACAGGCTAATTGATTATTAGAAAACCATTGTGCAATTATGTTAGCACAGCTGAAAATGGTTCTCCTGATTAAAGAAGCAATAAAACTGGCCTTTAGACTAGTTGAGTATCTGGAGTATCAGCATTTGTGGGTTCAATTACAATTAATTACAAAACACCAGTCACAACATCAACAGTGAAGAGGTGACTCCAGGATGCTGGCCTTCTAGGCAGAGTTCCTCTGTCCAGTGTCTGTTCTTTTGCCCTTCTTTTCTTTTTATTGGCCAGTCTTGAGATATGGCTTTTTCTTTGCAACTCTGCCTAGAAGGCCAGCATCCCGGAGTCACCTCTTCACTGTTGATGTTGAGACTGATGTTTTGCGGGTACTATTTAATGAAGCTGCCTGTTGAGGACTTGTGAGGCGTCTGTTTCTCAAACTAGACACTTTAATGTACTTGTCCGCTTGCTCAGTTGTGCACCGGGGCCTCCTCTTTCTATTCTGGTTACGAGACAGTTTGCGCAGTTCTGTGAAGTGAGTAGAGTCGCAGCATTGTACGAGATCTTCAGTTTCTTGGCCATTTATCGCCTGGAATAGCCTTCATTTCTCAGAACAAGAATAGACTGACGAGTTTCAGAAGAAAGTTCTTTGTTTCTGGACATTTTGAGCCTGTAATCGAACCTACAAATGCTGATGCTCCAGATACTCAACTAGTCTGAAGAAGGCCAGTTTTCAGCTGTGCTAACATAATTGCAAAAGGGTTTCTTAATGATCAAGTAGCCTTATAAAATAATAAACTTGGGTTAGCTAAGACAAGGTGCCATGTGAACACAGGTGTGATGGTTGCTGATAATGGGCCTCTGTACACCTAAGTTGATATTCCATAAAATATCAGCTGTTTCCAGCTACAATAGTCATTTACAACATTAACAATGTCTCTACTGTTTTTCTGATCAATTTGATATTTTAATGGACAAAAATGTGCTTTTCTTTCAAAAACAAGGACATTTCTGTGTGACCCCAAGCTTTTGAACGGTCGTGTGTGTGTGTAGGAAATAGTAACACAATAAAATAACTAATGAGGCTATATACAAGGAGTACCAGTACCGAGTCAATGTGCAGGGGTACAAGGTAGTTGAGGTAATGTAGTATCTACATTGGTTAAAGTGACTAGGCAATCAGGAGAGAGAATGCAAATGAATACAAATAAAGTGGGTCGATGTAAATAGTCTGGGTAGCCATTTTGATTAACTGTTCAGCAGTCTTATGGCTTAGGGGTAGAAGTTGTTCAGAAGCCTTTTGGTCCCAGACTTGGCACTCGGCGAACAGTCTGACTTGGGTGGCTTTCTTCTGATACAGCCTGGTTTCGAGGTTCTGAATAGCAAGGAGTCCGGCCCTAGTGATGTACTAGGCCGTACGCACTACCCTTTGTAGTGCCTTGCGGTTGGATACCAAGTGGATGCCGAGCAGCCAGTCAAGATGCTCTCAATGGTGCAGCTGTAGAATAATCTGAGGGACCCATGCTAAATCTTTTCACTCTCCTGAGGGGGAAGAGGCGTTTTGCTCTTTTCAAGACTGTTGTGATGTGGACACCGAGGAACTTGAAGCTCTCGTCCCACTCCACTATAGCCCCGTCAATGTGAATGGGCCCATGTTCGGCCCTCCGTTTCTTGTAGTCCAAGATAAACTGCCAGGTCTCTGACCTCCCTATAGGCTGTCTCGTCGTGGGTGATCAGGCCTACCATCGTCGTTTCGTCGGCAAACTTAATGATGGTGTTGGAGTCGTGCATGGCCATGCAGTTATTGGTGAACACAGAGTACAGGAGGGGACTAAGCGCACGTGCCCCCGCGTCCGCGAGGGTCAGCGTGGCGTATGTGGCGTTGCCTACCCTCACAACCTGGGGATGGCCCGTCAGGAAGTCCAGGGTCCTTAGCTTAGTGATGAGCTTAGAGGGCACTATGGTCATGAACGCTGGCTGAGCAGTAGTCAATGAACAGCATTCTCACATAGGTGTTCCTTTTGTCCAAGTGGAAAAGGGAAGTGTGGAGTACAATAGAGATTGGGTCATCTGTGGATCTCTTGGGGCGGTAAACGAATTGGAGTGGGTCCAGGGTTTCTGGGATGCTTGTGTTAATGTGAGCCATGACTAACCTTTCAAAGCATTTTATGGATACAGATGTGAGTGCTATGGGGCGGTAGTCATTTAGACGGATTACCTTTGCATTCTTGGGCACAGAGACTATGGTGGTTTGCTTGAAACATGTAGGTATTACAGACTGGGTCAGGGAGAGGTTGAAAATGTCATACTAGCCAGCTGGTCAGCGCATGCTCGGAGTACATATCCTGGTAATCTGTCTGAATGTTAACCTGTTAAAAGGTCTTACTCATATCGGCTATGGAGAGCGTGATCACAGTCATCCAGAACAGCTGGTGCTCTCACGAATGGTTCAGTGTTGCTTGCCTTGAAGTGAGTATTGACGGCAATTAGCTTATCTGGTAGGCTCGCATCACTGGGCAGCTCTCGGCTTGGTTTCCCTTTGTAATCCGTGATAGTTTGCAAGCCCTGCCACATCTGACGAGTGTCAGAGACGGTTTAGTAGGATTTGATCTTAGTCCTGTAATGGCGTTTTGCCTGTGATGGTTCGTCGGAGGTCGTAGCGGGATTTCTTATAAGAGTCTGGATTTGTGTCCCACTCCTTGAAAGCAGCAGCTCTAGCCTTTAGCTCAGTGTAGATGTAATCCATGGCTTCTGGTTGGGATATATAGTGCATTCAGAAAGTATTCAGATCCCTTGACTTATTCCACGTTGCGTTACAGCCTTATTCTAAAATTGATTGCAATTTTTTCCCCCCTCATCAATCTACACACAATACCCCATAATGACAAAGCAAAAACATAAGTTTTTACACATTTTTGTAAATTCATAAAAAAATCACATTTACACAAGTATTCAGAACATTTACTCCGTTGGCAGTAAATGTCACCTTTGGCAGTGATTACAGCCTTGAGTCTCCTTGGGACTGACGCTACAAGCTTGGCACACCTGTATTCGGGGAGTTTCTTCCATTCTTATCTGCAGATCCTCTCAAGCCCTGTCAGGTTCAATGGGGAGCATGCTGCACAGCTGTTTTCAGGTCTTTCCAGAGATGTTTGGTGGGGTTCAAGGCCAGGCTCTGGCTGGGTCACTCAAGGACATTCAGAGACTTGTCCCGAAGCCACTTCTGCATTTTCTTTGCTGTGTGCTTAGGGTCGTTGTCCTGTTGGAAGGTGAGCCTTCGCCCCAGTCTGAGGTCCTGAGTGCTCTGGAGCAGGTTTTCATCAAGGATCTCTTTGTACTTAGCTCCATTCATGTTTCCCTCGATCCTGACTAGTCTCCCAGGCGCTGCCGCTGACAGACATCACCAAAGCATGATGCTGCCACCACCATGCTTCACCGTAGGGATGGTGCCAGGTTTCCTCTAGACGCGATGCTTGGCATTCAGGCCAAATTGGTTAAATCTTGGTTTCAGAAACTTGTTTCTCATGGTCTGAGTCCTTTAGGTGTTTTTTTGGCAAACTCCAAGCGGGCTGTCGTGACCCTTTTACTGAGGAGTGGCTTCCGTCTGGCCATTCTACCATAAAGGCCTGATTGGTGGAGTGCTGCAGAGATGGATGTGCTTCTGGAAGGTTCTCCCATCTCCACAAAGGAGCTCTGTCAGGGTGACCATCGGGTTCTTGGTCACTTCTCAGACCATGGCCCTTATCCCCTCCCATTGCTCAGTTTGGTCGGGCGGACAGCTCTAAGAAGAGTATCGGTGGTTCCAAACTTCTAACATTTAAGAATGATGGAGTTTCCTGTGTTCTTGGGGACCCTCAATGCTGCAGACTCGTTTTGGTACCCTTCCCAGTTCTGTGCCTCGACACAATCCTGTCTCGGAGCTCTACGGACAATTTCTTCAACCTCGGTTTGTGGTGGTTTTTGCACTGACATGCACTGTCAACTGTGGAACCTTATATAGACAGGTCTGTGCCTTTCCAAGTCATGTCCAATCAATTGAATTTACCACAGGCGGACTCCCAAGTTGTATAAATAATTTTTGTCTAATAGCAAAAGGTCTGAATACTTATGTAAATAGGGTATTTCTGTTTATTTAATTTGAAAACATCAAAAATCCCGTTTTCGCTTTGTCATTATGGGGTATTGTTGAGGAAACATTTATTTAATACATTTTAAAATAAGGCTGTAACGTAATTAAATGTGGAAAAGGGAAAGGGGTCTGAATACTTTCCTAATGCATTGTATACGTATGGTCACTGTGGGGATGACGTCGTCCACGCATTTATTAATGAATCCGGTGACTGATGTGGTAAACTCTTCAATGCCATTGGATGAATCCCGGTACATATTCCAGTCTGTGCAAAACAGTCCTGTTGCTTAGCATCAGCTTCATCTGACCACTTCCGTATTGTGCGTGTCACTGGTACTTAATGTTTGAATTTTTGCTTGTAAGCAGGAATCCATTTTTAACCTTTTATTTAACTAGACAAGTTGGTAAAGAACAAATTCTTCTTTACAATGACGGCTTACACCGGCCAAACCTCGACGACGCTGAGCCAATTGTCCACCACCCTATAGGACTCCCAATCACGGCCGGTTGTGATACAGCCTGGAATCGAACCAGGGTGTCTGTACTGACGCATCTAGCACTGAAATGCAGTGCTTTCGACTACTGCGCCATTCGGGATAGAGTTATGGTCAGATTTGCCAGATGGAGGGCGAGGGAGAGCTTGTATGCGTCTCTGTGTGGAGTAAAGATGAACTAGAGCCCCCCCCCCTCTAGTTGCACAGGTCACATGATGTTAGAAATGAACTAAAACGGATTTCGTCTTTCCTGTATTAAAATCACCGGCCACTAGGAGCGCGGCTTCTGGATGAGCATTTTCTTGTTTGCTTATAGCTCAATACAGCTCGTTGAGTGCGGTCTTAGTGCCAGCATCGGTTTGTGGTGGTAAATAGACAGCTACGAAAAATATAGATGGAAACTCTCTTGGTAAATAGTATGGTCTGCATGTTGTCATTAGGTACTCTAACTCAGGCGAGCGGAACCTTGAGATTTCCTTAATATTAGAGATCGCCCACCAGCTGTTGTGAACAAAGAGACACACACCCAACCCCCTGGTCTTACCTGATGCAGCCGCTCTGTCCTGCCGACGCAATAAAATGCTTCCGTCGCATCTCGACTGCAACATAAACATGTCTTCGATAAGGATGATTCCGTGCCTATGATTCAAACCTTGATTTAAAAAAAAACTCATAGATCTATGTACTGACCCTTTGTGCTGTGGTTGCTTTGACTGGGTTTTAAGCGTGTGGTGTGCATCAAATCAAATCAAATCAAATTTTATTTGTCACATACACATGGTTAGCAGATGTTAATGCGAGTGTAGCGAAATGCTTGTGCTTCTAGTTCCGACAATGCAGTGATAACCGACAAGTAATCTAACTAACAATTCCAAAACTACTGTCTTATACACAGTGTAAGGGGATAAGGAACATGTACATAAGGATATATGAATGAGTGATGGTACAGAGCAGCATACAGTAGATGGTATCGAGTACAGTATATACATATGAGATGAGTGTGTAGACAAAGTAAACAAAGTGGCATAGTTAAAGTGGCTAGTGATACATGTGTTACATAAGGATGCAGTCGATGATGTAGAGTACAGTATATACATATGCATATGAGATGAATAATGTAGGGTAAGTAACATTATATAAGGTAGCATTGTTTAAAGTGGCTAGTGATATATTTACATCATTTCCCATTATTAAAATGGCTGGAGTTGGGTCAGTGTCAATGACAGTGTGTTGGCAGCAGCCACTCAGTGTTAGTGGTGGCTGTTTAACAGTCTGATGGCCTTGAGATAGAAGCTGTTTTTCAGTCTCTCGGTCCCAGCTTTGATGCACCTGTACTGACCTCGCCTTCTGGATGATAGCGGGGTGAACAGGCAGTGGTTCGGGTGGTTGATGTCCTTGATGATCTTTATGGCCTTCCTGTAACAACGGGTGGTGTAGGTGTCCTGGAGGGCAGGTAGTTTGCCCCCGGTGATGCGTTGTGCAGTCCTCACTACCCTCTGGAGAGCCTTACGGTTGAGGGCGGAGCAGTTGCCGTACCAGGCGGTGATACAGCCCGCCAGGATGCTCTCGATTGTGCATCTGTAGAAGTTTGTGAGTGCTTTTGGTGACAAGCCGAATTTCTTCAGCCTCCTGAGGTTGAATAGGCGCTGCTGCGCCTTCTTCACGACGCTGTCAGTGTGAGTGGACCAATTCAGTTTGTCTGTGATGTGTATGCCGAAGAACTTAAAACTAGCTACCCTCTCCACTACTGTTCCATCGATGTGGATAGGGGGGTGTTCCCTCTGCTGTTTCCTGAAGTCCACAATCATCTCCTTAGTTTTGTTGACGTTGAGTGTGAGGTTATTTTCCTGACACCACACTCCGAGGGCCCTCACCTCCTCCCTGTAGGCCGTCTCGTCGTTGTTGGTAATCAAGCCTACCACTGTTGTGTCGTCCGCAAACTTGATGATTGAGTTGGAGGCGTGCGTGGCCACGCAGTCGTGGGTGAACAGGGAGTACAGGAGAGGGCTCAGAACGCACCCTTGTGGGGCCCCCGTGTTGAGGATCAGCGGGGAGGAGATGTTGTTGCCTACCCTCACCACCTGGGGCGGCCCGTCAGGAAGTCCAGTACCCAGTTGCACAGGGCGGGGTCGAGACCCAGGGTCTCGAGCTTGATGACGAGCTTGGAGGGTACTATGGTGTTGAATGCCGAGCTGTAGTCGATGAACAGCATTCTCACATAGGTATTCCTCTTGTCCAGGTGGGTTAGGGCAGTGTGCAGTGTGGTTGAGATTGCATCGTCTGTGGACCTATTTGGGCGGTAAGCAAATTGGAGTGGGTCTAGGGTGTCAGGTAGGGTGGAGGTGATATGGTCCTTGACTAGTCTCTCAAAGCACTTCATGATGACGGAAGTGAGTGCTACGGGGCGGTAGTCGTTTAGCTCAGTTACCTTAGCTTTCTTGGGAACAGGAACAATGGTGGCCCTCTTGAAGCATGTGGGAACAGCAGACTGGTATAGGGATTGATTGAATATGTCCGTAAACACACCGGCCAGCTGGTCTGCGCATGCTCTGAGGGCGCGGCTGGGGATGCCGTCTGGGCCTGCAGCCTTGCGAGGGTTAACACGTTTAAATGTCTTACTCACCTCGGCTGCAGTGAAGGAGAGACCGCATGTTTCCGTTGCAGGCCGTGTCAGTGGCACTGTATTGTCCTCAAAGCGGGCAAAAGTTATTTAGTCTGCCTGGGAGCAAGACATCCTGGTCCGTGACTGGGCTGGATTTCATCTTGTAGTCCGTGATTGACTGTAGACCCTGCCACATGCCTCTTGTGTCTGAGCCATTGAATTGAGATTCCACTTTGTCTCTGTACTGACGCTTAGCTTGTTTGATAGCCTTACGGAGGGAATAGCTGCACTGTTTGTATTCAGTCATGTTGCCAGACACCTTGCCCTGATTAAAAGCAGTGGTTCGCGCTTTCAGTTTCACGCGAATGCTGCCATCAATCCACGGTTTCTGGTTAGGGAATGTTTTTATCGTTGCTATGGGAACGACATCTTCGACGCACGTTCTAATGAACTCGCACACCGAATCAGCGTATTCGTCAATATTCCCATCTGACGCAATACGAAACATGTCCCAGTCCACGTGATGGAAGCAGTCTTGGAGTGTAGAGTCAGCTTGGTCTGACCAGCGTTGGACAGACCTCAGCGTGGGAGCCTCTTGTTTTAATTTCTGCCTGTTGGCAGGGATCAGCAAAATGGAGTCGTGGTCAGCTTTTCCGAAAGGGGGGCGGGGCAGGGCCTTATATGCGTCGCGGAAGTTAGAGTAACAATGATCCAAGGTTTTACCACCCCTGGTTGCGCAATCGATATGCTGATAAAATTTAGGGAGTCTTGTTTTCAGATTGGCTTTGTTAAAATCCCCAGCTACAATGAATGCAGCCTCCGGATAAATGTTTTCCAGTTTGCAAAGAGTTAAATAAAGTTCGTTCAGAGCCATCGATGTGTCTGCTTGGGGGGGATATATACGGCTGTGATTATAATCGAAGAGAATTCTCTTGGAAGATAATGCGGTCTACATTTGATTGTGAGGAATTCTAAATCAGGTGAACAGAAGGATTTGACCCTTTGTGCTGTGGTTGCTTTGACTGGGTTTCAAGCGTGTGGTGTGCATGGAAACCGTTCCCCTCAGGCCAAATGATAGACGGGAGGAAATGAGAGTGTGCGAGTGTATACGAATAGGGTAGGAAGAAAGAGCAGGTTGGGAAAATAATAATAATATAATAATAATATATGCCATTTAGCAGACGCTTTTATCCAAAGCGACTTACAGTCATGTGTGCATACATTCTACGTATGGGTGGTCCCGGGGATCGAACCCACTACCCTGGCGTTACAAGCGCCATGCTCTACCAACTGAGCTACAGAAGGACTAAAGAAAGATATGAAGGGTAATAAGATGGTTGTGTGATGAGTACATCTTCAGGTGGACTCTCAGCCTTAGAGCAGAGTGGTGGAGAATACATTGTGAATCCATTTGTGAATATTTTATGACAACCGAATGTGAGGGAGAATGTGGTTGTAGATCTAGGTGCGTTAGAGGCCTCGATATCATCATCTGGTTTCCATAGCATTCTCCTAGACTACTTATTCTTCCTATCCACTTTCATTTATTCTGACGCTAAGGCGGACATTTATCCTGTAACCTTTTCTGACCAAAACATACATGCTTATTTGTGCCTCTGTGTGTTCGTGCACACGCGTGTGGTCTTTTTTGATGCTTTTCTGTTGAATAAATAACTGCTTTGTCATTTTACTGCTGCAGTAGGTGGTTATTTGCGTTGACAGACTCTCCCCACCTCTCTCCTCAGATGAGTCCATGCAGAGGCTGTTTGAGGGGGGCAAGGGCAGTGTGTTCCAGAGGGTCCTGTCCTGGGTGCCATCCCACAACCACCAGCTGCAGCTGGCAGGGGCACTGGCCATCGCCAACTTCGCCCGCAACGGTGAGGAGGCTGTAGAAATACAGTTAATAGAAGGGACAAAGCCCTTTAGACCATTCTATTTCTATGAAGGAGGGTACACATTGCCTATGGTAACAGATTGAACCAAAAAAGGGTATTATTCAGGATAAAACCTCCCTTCGGATGGCTTTAATAATGACCACAATCTGGGTCGCGTTAAGTGGGGTGTGACTTCACAGAACGTTCCGATACTGTAGAAATGTATAGAACAGAGTGTGTAGAACGGACACACTTTTCTGTGTAGTAGAATAGGGAATCAGCACAACACTCAGATTGTAGAAATGCTTCTCTTGTCATGTAGAACAGTTAATCAGCATTCGTCACATCTCTCCACATTCTCCCAGATGTCTTCTAGATCAGTTTTCCCCCTAATAAAACCTGCTGCCTCAGTGTGCTGAATATAGATCACAGGCCCGGCCATTAGTCATTCCATATCATTACTCATCTAAACCACAGCGTTTCGTCCCGTGTCAGCGAATCCTGCATTCAGGCTGACTTCAAACATTCACCCTGATAAACAAAAGTCCTTATTATTATAGCCGAATGATTTATTCCGTACATGGATGTGAAGAGAATAATATGTCACCTGTTTTCCTCTTTTCTATCAAACGATGAAGGTAAAATGACGGTCAGAAGGAAATGGCATTGGAACATTCTCCTAACACCTATCCAGTCCTTTTTTAGATCTGGGGATAGGGGTTCTCCAGAACTTTGAATTGTGGAAACGGACATGTTAGAGCATGGTGGGAGCAAATGCCTGCACAGGCCATAGCTTTTACTGAGCAGTGGGTTAAGTTATGACATTCTGTTTCTCCCCCAGATGGTAACTGCATCCACATGGTGGAATCAGGCATCGTTCAGAAACTACTGGAGCTGCTGGATCGCCACGTGGACGAGGGCAACGTCACCGTGCAGCACGCGGCGCTCAGCGCCCTGCGCAACCTGGCCATTCCTGGTGAGACTCCCAGGGCATTCCAAGCCTGATTGAGTATACTGTCAATGTTGTGTATGACTCATAGGCAATTCTTTAACATTCATTTCCTATTCCAAGTGCTTCCCCTGCACTCGTTTGTTATCTGTGGGTAGGGGGGGGGGGGGTAGGTCTTGGCAAATGTAACTGCAAACAAGTACAGGAGCAGCACTTTGACTAGAAGTTGTTCTTTCTTTGAGCCTTAATTGGTTAATACTGGTTGAATACAATAGTAACAAAGTTAGTATTCTGTTTATTTTCATGGTGTACTGCATTGGCAGCTTAGAGCTGAATTGCAGTGTATACCTAAATAAGTAAAATAATTCATTGCTACGTGTCTTAAGGGAGAATAGTTTGTATGTATTTATTTATGTATTGATTTATTTCACACGTTTCATTGTTGTTTATTCTTCTTCTCCTGTCCCTTCAGTGGTGAACAAGGCTAAGATGCTGTCGGCACGTGTGTCAGATACGGTGTTGAAGTTCCTCCCGTCAGAGATGCCTCCTGTCCAGTTCAAACTGCTGGGGACGTTACGCATGCTCATCGACACACAAGGTAGAACACATTTTCTAGCACATTTATAACCTCTGTAACGCACGGTAGAACACCTTCCTAATGATGCCATAAACCATCGGACTGTGCCTCGCCCTCGGTCTTCAAATTGACCAGTATCAGGGACAGGTGTGAATGTTTCCACCCATAAAGATATATAGCAACATTTTCCAAAATAGAGGCTAGAATTCCTTCCTTATGATGCGCTAACCTTGAACCGTTCTGTACCTCACTTTTTACCTCCTTAAATTGACCAGTATGTATTTTTTTTATTCAGCAGAAAGTTGGATAGGAAAGTACTCCAACAAAAGAGCCTTGGAATGCGATACGTTTCTGTCAAATGTTGTTGAATCTTCATGAAGAAGGGGTTGGGTTGGGGAGGACCGGGCAAGGCCAAGTGCAAACCAGTTAGATCCAGAAAGACATGGATATCGATGGCATCCATCTTTGATTGAATTGCTATGGAACGGAGTGTGACAGTGAGATGTTGACAGGGTGTTAGAATAGCAGTCTACTCAAGGTGATAGGCGTGCACTTTTTCTGACCATGTCATTATGAGTTTTTTTTTGTCTACCTCTTCCTCTCTGGAGTTCAGAGATTCATTGTACCAAATATTAGAAAGTGCCAATTGTTACCAAGAAGTTACCCTTTTTTTGTATTTTCAATTTACCAAGTATAATAATAATTAGGAACCAAGTAATTCTAGTTTATATACCAGAAAGCTACTAATGGTAATAGAGCTGTGAAATAAAGCATTACCTTATGTTGTGCCCCCCCCCCCCCCCCCCCAAATCCCCCAGCGGATGCGGCAGACCAGCTGGGGACCAATGGGAAGCTGGTGGAGCGTCTGGTAGAGTGGTGTGAGGCAAAGGACCACGCAGGGGTCATGGGAGAGTCCAATAGGCTGCTCTCAGCCCTCATCCGCCACAGCAAGTCAAAGGTTAGGGCCGGCTGCCATGAAAGCACACCATCTGTGGCTGGCTGGCTGGCTGGCTGCCACCACAGATTACATCCTGACCCATATCTGGACTGCATACACACACAGAATGTATATGTTATCAGCTATATTTTAATCAAAGGCTGTATCAACTAGCTTGTCTTTACTAATCTAAACTCTCAGCTGAAAATCCAATCCATGCTTTATGTTACATTATTCATCAAGGGAACAGAACAACTGAGGTGGGAGTCTTGTTCTCACTCTTCCTGAGATACGGTGTTCCTTGTTGACTCCCGCCCAGAGACAGTGTTGTCAGTTCTGCTACATTTCCTACCCGGTCCCTCATCTGAGGAGAATGACTCGGGGGCACCTCAGACTCTGGTTGTCTCATTCTTAGACTGTAGATTTATGAGCTTCAGGCTCTAAACATTTCTGTACTATTTGCAGATCGCTAGATAGAATAGAACCCTGTGGAAGCACCGGAAAGGTACAGTTGAGGTCTGAAGTTTACATACACTTAGGTTGGAGTCATTCAAACTTGTTTTTCAACCACTCCACAAACTTCTTGTTAACAAACTATAGTTTTGGCAAGTCGGTTAGGACATCTACTTTGTGCATGACACAAGTGACTTTTCCAACAATTGTTTACAGACAGATTATTTCACTGTGTCACGATTCCAGTGGGTCAGAAGTTTGCATACACTAAGTTGACTGTGCCTTTAAACAGCTTGGAAAATCCCAGAAAATTATGTCATGGCTTTAATACTTCTGTTAGGCTAATTGACATCATTTCAGTCAATTGGAGGTTTACCTGTGGATGTATTTCAAGGCCTACCATCAAACTCACTGCCTCTTTGCTTGACATCATGGGAAAATCAACAGAAATCAGCCAAGACCTCAGAAAAAAAGTTGTAGACCTCAACAAGTCTGGTTCATCCTTGGGAGCAATTTCCAAAAGCCTGAAGGTACCACGTTCATCAAACAACAGTATATAAGTATAAACACCATGGGATCATGCAGCCGTCACACCGCTCAGGAAGGAGACGCGTTCTGTCTCCTAGAGATGAATGTACTTTGGTGCGAAAAGTGCAAATCAATCCCAGAACAACAGCAAAAGACCTTGTGAAGATGCTGGAGGAAACGGGTACAAAAGTATCTATATCCACAGTAAAACGAGTCCTGTATCGACATAACCTTAAAGGCCGCTCAGCAAGGAAGTAGCCACTGCTGCAAAACCGCCATAAAAAAGCCAGACTACAGTTTGCAACTGCACATGGGGCCAAAGATCGTACTATTTGGAGAAATGGCCTCCATGAAACAAATAATTGTTTGGCCATAATGACCGTTATGTTTGGAGGAAAAAGGGGGAGGCTTGCAAGCCAAAGTACACCATCCCAACCGTGAAGCATGGGGGTGGCAGCATCATGTTGTGGGGGTGCTTTGCTGCAGGAGGGACTGGTGCACTTCACAAAATAGATGGCTTCACGAGGAAGGAAAATATGTAGATATATTGACGCAACATCTCAAGACATCAGTCAGGAAGTGAAAGCTTGGTCCCAAATGGGTCTTCCAAATGGACAATGACCCCAAGCATACTTCCAAAGTTGTGGCACAATGGCGTAAGGACAACAATGTCAAGGTATTGGAGTGGCCATCACAAAGCCCTGTAGAACATTTGTGGGCAGAACTGAAAAAATGTGTGCGAGCAAGGAGGCTTACAAACCTGACTCGGTTACACCAGCTCAGTCAGGGGGGATGGGCCAAAATTCACCCAACTTATTGTGGGAAGCTTGTGGAAGGCTACCCAAAATGTTTGACCCAAGTTAAACAATTTAAAGGCAATGCTACCAAATACTAATTGAGTGTATGTAAACTTCTGACCCACTGGGAATGTAATGAAAGAAATAAAAGCTGAAATAAATAATTCTCTCTAGTATTATTCTGACCTTAAAATAAAGTGGTGATCCTAACTGACCTAAGACAGGGAATTTTTACTAGGATTAAATGTCAGGAATTGTGAAAAACTGAGTTTAAATGTATTTGGCTAAGGTGGATGTAAACATCTGACTTCAACTGTAGGTCCTACAAGTGCACTGTACAGAAGAGTCCTATATTATTTAGAGTTGGGGTGGACTGACCTTAGTGGCCTACCCTCTTGGAAAGTTACTGGGTGTGCAGGTTTTTGTTCCTATCGTGCTCTAACACCTGATTTCAGCTCCTGATGAGCAGCGGGATTAGTAAAGGCAGGAGTGTCAGTGCATGACTGGAGCACAACCCTGCACACCCAGAATCTACATCCAGGATGAGGGTTGGCTTCCCCTGATTTAGAGTTGTGCCCCCATTTTTTAAATGTATTTGTTTCTTAATTTGTTTGTGTTTTCAGGACGTCGTAAAAACAGTCATCCAGGGGGCAGGAGTGAAGCATTTAGTAGTCATGGCGACGAGTGAACACATGATCATGCAGAACGAGGCGCTGGTGGCTCTGGGCCTCATCGCCGGGTTGGACCTGGGTAAGAGTCAGGGTCATGATGTCACGGTGCAGCCAAATTCTAACTACTGTGTTAGCCACATGGTATAGTAAGGGTCAGATTGGTAGCACTTTCTTTAACAGTGCCTGGGTTGTGTTTAGTAGGGCACACTGTACTAAAATGTTTTGAAACAAGAAAATAAAACTGTTTCCGGACAAGATCAGGTAGCACTTCCCTGTCTTACTCTGTTTCAAAATATGTTCTATCCCCGTGCTTACTGAACATGACCCGATGTATTGCATCGCTCGAATAAAATGAAAGTAGTTTGAGGATGTACAGGGCGGGTTAGAAGAACCACACAATGCAAAGCAATTTGGGACCTAGTGAAAGTGTTGTATAAATATAATTCACTGGTTGAAGCTTTTGTTAGTGTGCTCAATTTTCTCAGAGGCAAAACATTGACTCTGATGGTGCATTGGAATGCATTTAAACAATTGTACAAAATAATTGGTCACAGTGTGTTTGTCATGGTTTCAGTGGGGGCCGAGAAGGACTTTGTTGGGGCTGGCCTGGTACAGGTGCTCCACAAGCTGCTGTCAGACGAGATGAGTGCGCCGGAGATCAAATACAACTCCATGGTCATCATCTGTGCGGTCATGGGTTCAGGTAAAAGGCCGGACATTTTGAATCAGCCACTTTGGAAGAACTAAGCTGCAGCTCTTGCGCCAATATCCAAACTAGGGCATTGCACAGAGTAGTATACTAGTATGGACATAGCGGTATTGAATTCTGGTTTAGATTTGTGCTTCCTTTAAAGACTCTTCTGCTTTGGACCTGTTCTTCTCTCACCCTCCTCCAGAGCCTCTCCATAAAGAAGTGCAGGGGCTGGCCTTCATCAACGTGGTCTCCAAGCTGCGGTCGCACGAGAACAAAACGGTGTCCCACCAGGCGTCGCTCACAGAGCAGAGGCTAACGGCACAGAGCTAAATGACTCTTAACTCCCACAGCCCCCCCCCCCGACCCCCAATGCCTGCCTCATAGCCAATCCCTGCCCCCCCGTTCCTTTCGACAGAACCTTCCTCCCTCTTTGTGTTTCCCATCGTCACGTGCCAAGGTATCCTGTCCCTCTCCCCTGTCAACAGCCAGCTGTTCCAGCTAACTATCCCCCCCCCCAGTGCATTCATACTCCGCTCCAAGCAGCAGCTCCATCCATATTAAAAATACAAGGCGCCAGTAGACAGCCTTTTCGTTTCGCAATAGATAGACATACAAAGAGAGAACACTTTTTATGATGACCATAGCTGTGATACCCATTCACTTCAATAACTCGCCGATAATGTAAAAAAAAACAACATACAAAGTAACAAAAAAAAAACTATTTGAGTTCGGTGGTTTGAAAACAAATTTAGCAGCCAATGCATCCTTGCTGTGTTCTTTACTTCCGTGTCCCACGTTAGCTTGAGTACCAGCCCGGATTGAAGTCGACGTGCATGTTTTAGTCCAGTTGATGGTGTATCCGTGTTCATTTTGAACCTGTCCACATACCCAAAACCACAGCCCTGTGGCAAATCTTACAGAGAATAGTGTTCAATCATGTTTGTACTTAAACTGCCGTTTTGAAAGGAGTTTGCTTGATAATCCCACTCAATCCTCTCTCTTCCCTTTCACTTTCATACAAACCCAAACTAAACCTGACTTATTGTCCCAAACAACCTTACTGTTATATCAGGGGAATGTTTAGAATGGTGAATCGTTACAGAATATATATAATAAATATATCATGTAGAACAGATATGTCAAGTAGAATAGGGTATGTTGTTGACTCTTGTTACATTTCTATCTGCAATGGTGTGAACGTTTCACCCCCAACTGAACATACCCCAGGCTAGAGCTCCACTAGCACATACAAGTGCCCACCTGAGCGTCCTCGGACATGGAGGAGATCATGCGTAGGTTAGAAGTTCGAACCTCCAGTAGAACCCAGTCGCTCACTCCCTGGTCTCTGAGAGTGTACAGTGAAGCAGTCAGCCATACCAGGTATATACTGTCTGGATTTGTTGCTTTTATCATGAGTCGGGGACCAATGGGGTAGCGCTGCACATTTCAGAAGATTCCTATATCATATTAAGTGGTTCCTAAGTTATTTTAACACTATCCCCCCCAGAAGCCTGCCAGAATGGGCCAGTCTGGGGACACCCTCCCCTGTCGACTTGTGGTACTGCTCTATGGTTTCTCCCTGCCAGTTCTTGGTTTGCATGTGTGATGGTTTCTCCCACTCGAAGTATCGACAACATGCACATTCCAGCATGTTGGATACTGCATTAGGCACTGTCTGGTGACATAGGCGTTTTTTTTATTATAAATTATTTGTTTATTAACCGGCACTTTGTTCTTTATTGTCAGGTATGAATGGTAATTTATCAGATTTGTAACCTTACAAAGACACAATCCAATCAAGATGTAACCACAAAGTAACTGCATTACGATATTATAAACATAAATGTTTGTTGTAAATGTCATTGATGAGTTGTACATTTGGAAGATTGTAACTCGTACAGATAATTAAAGATGATTGCTGGCGATAATGTATTTGTTGTTCCTGGAGTTTGTACTGCCTGTTGATATATTAAGAAGAGGGGGGGTTCGTTCATTGTGTGCCAAACAGGGTTTTCTGAGCTATGGTGTCACCTAGGCTGCATTCCATTCCAGAAGGTTGCCCCCTCCCATCTATCCTCGTTCACTCCTCTTCATGGATCTGGGACAACTAGGTAGGGGTAAGCAGGAGCCCCATCTAGAATGGAATCTAGCCACACATGCCAGGCTTTAAGGCCCTTTGATAATTCTGGCATACATTGGTAGTTTTAACAGTGGTGATGGAATGTCCATTGATCAGAGTAACACCTACAGTTGACGTTGGAAGTTTACGTACACTTAGGTTGGAGTCATTAAAACTCGTTTTTCAACCACTCCACAAACTTCTTGTTAACAAGCTATAGTTTTGGCAAGTCGGTTAGGACATCTACTTTGTGCATGACACAATTCATTTTTTCAACAATTGTTTACAGACAGATTATTTCACTTATAATTCACTGTATCACAATTCCAGGGAGTCAGATGTTGACATAACACTAAGTTGACTGTGCCTTTAAACAGCTTGGAAAATTCCAGTAAATGATGTCATGGCTTTAGAAGCTTCTGCTAGGCTAATTGACATCATTTGAGTCAATTGGAGGGGTACATGTGGATGTATTTCAAGGCCTACCTTCAAAATCTGTGCCTCTTTGCTTGACATCATGGAAAATTCTGAAGAAATCAGCTAAGACCCCAGAATACAAATTGTAGACCTCCACAAGTCTGGTTCAACCTTGGGAGCAATTTCCAAACGCCTGAAGGTACCACGTTCATCTGTACAAACAATAGTATGCAAGTATAAACACCATGGGACCACGCAGCCGCCATACCGCTCAGGAAGGAGACGTGTTCTGTCTCCTAGAGATGATCGTACTTTGGTGCAAAAAGTGCAAGTCAATCCCAGAACAACAGCAAAGGACCTTGTGAAGATGCTAGAGGAAACAGGTACAAAAGTATCTATATCCACAGTAAGGTGAGTCCTATATCGACATAACCTGAAACGCTGCTCAGCAAGGAAGAAGCCACCACTCCAAAACTGCCATAGAAAAAACAGCCTACGGTTTGCAACTGCACATGGGGACAAAGATTGTACTTTTTGGAGAAATGTCCTCTGGTCTGATGAAACAAAAATGGAACTGTTTGGCCATAATGACCATCGTTATGCTTGGAGGAAAAAGGGGGAGGCTTGCAAGCCGAAGAAGCACGGGGGTGGCAGCATCATGTTGTGGGGGTGCTTTGCTGGAGGAGGGACTGGTGCACAGTGCACAAAATAGATGCATCATGAGGAAGGAAAATTATGTGGATATATTGAAGCAACATCTCAAAACATCAGTCAAGAAGTTAAAGCTTGGTCACAAATGGTTCTTCCAAATGGACAATGACCCCAAGCATACTTCCAAAGTTGTGGCAAAATGGCTTAAGGACAACAAAGTCAAGGTATTGGAGTGGCCATCACAAAGCCCTGACCTCAATCCTATAGAAAATTTGTGGGCAGAACTGAAAAAGTGTGTGCGAGCATGGAGGCCTACAAACCAGACTCAGTTACACCAGCTCTGTCAGGAGGAACGTAACGTAAACAACACTGCTAGCTAGCCAGCTAGCCCCTGAATAGCAGCACTGTCGAAACTATTACACTCAACGGAACGACTTGATCAGTGTAGTGTCAACAACGTACCCACTGCCAGCTAGCCTACTTCAGCAGTACTGTATCATTTTAATCATTTTAGTCAATAAGATTCTTGCTACGTAAGCTTAACTTTCTGAACATTCGAGACGTGTAGTCCACTTGTCATTCCAATCTCCTTTGCATTAGCGTAGCCTCTTCTGTAGCCTGTCAACTATGTGTCTGTCTATCCCTGTTCTCTCCTCTCTGCACAGACCATACAAACGCTCCACACCGCGTGGCCGCGGCCACCCTAATCTGGTGGTCCCAGCGCGCACGACCCACGTGGAGTTCCAGGTCTCCGGTAGCCTCTGGAACTGCCAATCTGCGGCCAACAAGACAGAGTTCATCTCAGCCTATGCCTCCCTCCAGTCCCTCGACTTCTTGGCACTGACGGAAACATGGATCACCACAGACAACACTGCTACTCCTACTGCTCTCTCTTCGTCCGCCCACGTGTGTTCTCTCACACCCCGAGAGCTTCTGGTCAGCGGGGTGGTGGCACCGGGATCCTCATCTCTCCCAAGTGGTCATTCTCTCTTTCTCCCCTTACCCATCTGTCTATCGCCTCCTTTGAATTCCATGCTGTCACAGTTACCAGCCCTTTCAAGCTTAACATCCTTATCATTTATCGCCCTCCAGGTTCCCTCGGAGAGTTCATCAATGAGCTTGATGCCTTGATAAGCTCCTTTCCTGAGGACGGCTCACCTCTCACAGTTCTGGGCGACTTTAACCTCCCCACGTCTACCTTTGACTCATTCCTCTCTGCCTCCTTCTTTCCACTCCTCTCCTCTTTTGACCTCACCCTCTCACCTTCCCCCTACTCACAAGGCAGGCAATACGCTCGACCTCATCTTTACTAGATGCTGTTCTTCCACTAACCTCATTGCAACTCCCCTCCAAGTCTCCGACCACTACCTTGTATCCTTTTCCCTCTCGCTCTCATCCAACACCTCCCACACTGCCCCTACTCGGATGGTATCGCGCCGTCCCAACCTTCGCTCTCTCTCCCCCGCTGCTCTCTCCTCTTCCATCCTATCATCTCTTCCCTCTGCTCAAACCTTCTCCAACCTATCTCCTGATTCTGCCTCCTCAACCCTCCTCTCCTCCCTCTCTGCATCCTTTGACTCTCTATGTCCCCTATCCTCCAGGCCGGCTCGGTCCTCCCCTCCCGCTCCGTGGCTCGATGACTCATTGCGAGCTCACAGAACAGGACTCCGGGCAGCCGAGCGGAAATGGAGGAAAACTCGCCTCCCTGCGGACCTGGCATCCTTTCACTCCCTCCTCTCTACATTTTCCTCCTCTGTCTCTGCTGCTAAAGCCACTTTCTACCACTCTAAATTCCAAGCATCTGCCTCTAACTCTAGGAAGCTATTTGCCACCTTCTCCTCCCTCCTGAATCCTCCTCCCCCCCTCCTCCCTCTCTGCAGATGACTTCGTCAACCATTTTGAAAAGAAGGTCGACGACATCCGATCCTCGTTTGCTAAGTCAAATGACACCGCTGGTTCTGCTCACACTGCCCTACCCTGTGCTCTGACCTCTTTCTCCCCTCTCTCTCCAGATGAAATCTCGCGTCTTGTGACGGCCGGCCGCCCAACAACCTGCCCGCTTGACCCTTCTCCCTTACCTCACCTCGCTCATCAACTCATCCCTGACCGCTGGCTACGTCCCTTCCGTCTTCAAGAGAGCGAGAGTTGCACCCCTTCTGAAAAAACCTACACTCGATCCCTCCGATGTCAACAATTACAGACTAGTATCCCTTCTTTCTTTTCTCTCCAAAACTCTTGAACGTGCCGTCCTTGGCCAGCTCTCCCGCTGTCTCTCTCTGAATGACCTTCTTGATCCAAATCAGTCAGGTTTCAAGACTAGTCATTCAACTGAGACTGCTCTCCTCTGTATCACGGAGGCGCTCCGCACTGCTAAAGCTAACTCTCTCTCCTCTGCTCTCATCCTTCTAGATCTATTGGCTGCCTTCGATACTGTGAACCATCAGATCCTCCTCTCCACCCTCTCCGAGTTGGGCATCTCCGGCGCGGCCCATGCTTGGATTGCGTCCTACCTGACAGGTCGCTCCTACCAGGTGGCGTGGCGAGAATCTGTCTCCTCACCACGCGCTCTCACCACTGGTGTCCCCCAGGGCTCTGTTCTAGGCCCTCTCCTATTCTCGCTATACACCAAGTCACTTGGCTCTGTCATAACCTCACATGGTCTCTCCTATCATTGCTATGCAGACGACACACAATTAATCTTCTCCTTTCCCCCTTCTGATGACCAGGTGGCGAATCGCATCTCTGCATGTCTGGCAGACATATCAGTGTGGATGACGGATCACCACCTTAAGCTGAACCTCGGCAAGACGGAGCTGCTCTTCCTCCCGGGGAAGGACTGCCCGTTCCATGATCTCGCCATCACGGTTGACAACTCCATTGTGTCCTCCTCCCAAAGCGCTAAGAACCTTGGCGTGATCCTGGACAACACCTTGTCGTTCTCAACCAACATCAAGGCGGTGGCCCGTTCCTGTAGGTTCATGCTCTACAACATCCGCAGAGTACGACCCTGCCTCACACAGGAAGCGGCGCAGGTCCTAATCCAGGCACTTGTCATCTCCCGTCTGGATTACTGCAACTCGCTGTTGGCTGGGCTCCCTGCCTGTGCCATTAAACCCCTTCAACTCATCCAGAACGCCGCAGCCCGTCTGGTGTTCAACCTTCCCAAGTTCTCTCACGTCACCCCGCTCCTCCGTTCTCTCCACTGGCTTCCAGTTGAAGCTCGCATCCGCTACAAGACCATGGTGCTTGCCTACGGAGCTGTAAGGGGAACGGCACCTCAGTACCTCCAGGCTCTGATCAGGCCCTACACCCAAACAAGGGCACTGCGTTCATCCACCTCTGGCCTGCTCGCCTCCCTACCACTGAGGAAGTACAGCTCCCGCTCAGCCCAGTCAAAACTGTTCGCTGCTCTGGCCCCCCCAATGGTGGAACAAACTCCCTCACGACGCCAGGACAGCGGAGTCAATCACCACCTTCCGGAGACACCTGAAATCCCACCTCTTTAAGGAATACCTAGGATAGGATAAGTAATCCCTCTCACCCCCCCTTTAAGATTTAGATGCACTATTGTAAAGTGACTGTTCCACTGGATGTCATAAGGTGAATGCACCAATTTGTAAGTCGCTCTGGATAAGAGCGTCTGCTAAATGACTTAAATGTAAATGTAAATGAGGAATGGGCCAAAATTCACCCAACTTATTGTGGGAAGCTTGTTGGAAGGCTACCCAAGTTTAACAATTTTGTAATCTTCTGACCCACTGGTAATATGATGAAAGAAATAAAAGCTGAAATAAATCACTATTATTATTAATGCAAATAGTTTGATTAGATGTTCAGGAGTCTTATGGCTTGGGGGTAGAAGCTGTTTAGAAGCCTCTTGGTACCACTTGCCGTGCTCGGTCCTCCTTTTCCTGTAGTCCACAATCAATTAGAAATTGTTCCTTCAGACTCGAGCCATCCAACTGAGTTACAAAGCACCGTTGACAAATAAATGAATGTGTCATGGAGTCCGGCAGAGAAAGAGGAAGCCAAATCACTTTGTCATGTCCCTTCTTTATTAACAATCAACACTATTAACAAAGTCATCAGGTCAACAAAGACAATTATTTATTTCATGGAAATGAAAGAAAAACAGTAACTTGTTCCGAGGGCAGAAAAGAGTGAGATTGGTCAAGTTCATAAAAGTCACGTTAAAGGCCATACTGGGAATCAAGTGAAGAAACCACTGAATGGCAACCCTAGTGTTATGCCCTCTGCCACCCAGGACACCACCCACCAGCCTAACGTTTTGGTCTTTTCACTCTAAACAGTCAAAATAAAAATGTTAAAGGTCAACTTTAGAAAGGTTCAAACCAGGGACCTTGTGTCCCACAACCCATGTTTAATGCCCTCCTACCTCCCGAACAGGATTTATTTGATTTTACTCTCACCTGTCACTGGTCCTGGCTGTGATTGGTTAACTTGGTTAAAAGTCCATCCACCTCGGTCATGGCTATAAGCGTTTAATTAAGTCAGTTAATTTTTGGGGCATTTTATCTAACCCTTATCCTAATGCTTCTAACCTGCTATGTAAATTCTCCTAACCTGCTAAGAAAAGTCAAATCTGACAAAAGTGGTATCCCATCTTGTCAAAACCAATCAAACGTCCCACCTGGCTTTATCTTTATTTCACTCTCACTGGTCCTTGAATTCCCCGCCCACTGATAGTTGAGCTAGAAAACTGAAACCACACAGGGATTTGAACCAGGGACCTTCAGCATGGCAACCCAAGTGCTACACAATCCACCACCTACGAATATGTCAGCACCTGAGTTTTCTTTTCACTCTCATTGGCCGTTGTAATGTCCAACCAATGGTAGTTTCGCTTTCATCCAACCAATCACATTCAGCCCTCAGAACAAAATTGAATAAGGATTAGCAGGGATTCCTAAAGATTGACACTATTCACTTTGAGGTATTGAAAACAGAAGACCACCATAGTGGACATGAACTGAAAGTGTGTTTTAACCATTAAAAACCTGTATGTAGAGTGTGCATTGTATGTAGAGTGTGCATAGATCAGACAAAATACATTAATACTTAATACACCCAGTGCAGTCAAAAATGTGATTTTCCTATGTTTTAAGTATATTTTATACTGTGAACATGATGTTATTTTAGTGTCAGAGCTGTTTGAAAATACCACCTGAAATGTCATCCTGTTTTGGTGGATGTAGTTTTACCCTTCACTCTTGACACCACCATGCTGTAAATTAGTAAATAGACAACAAAAAAATTGTTTTATTATTTTACCAGGCAAGTCAGTTAAGAAGAAATTCTTATTTTCAATGACAGCCTAGGAGCAGTGGGTTAACTGCCTTGTTCAGGGGCAGAACAACAGATTTTTACCTCATCAGCTCAGGGATTTGACCCAGCAACCTTCGGTTACAAGTCCAACACCCTAACCACTAGGCTACCTGCCACCCAATAGGAAACAGTTCCAAACTTCTCTGCCAATATCAGCTAATTTTCAGTTTTCACCTTCTTAACTCACAGTTCTAGAGAAATTGCTCTTTGCTAAGAAGAGATTGAAACAATTATTATACTTTTTTCTGCCCAATTTCGTGAGATCCAATTAGTAGTTAATCTTGTCTCATCACTGCAACTTCCATAGGGAGTCGGGAGAGGCGAAGGTCCGAGAGCCGTGCGTCCTCCGAAAAACACAACCCAACCAAGCCTCACTGCTTCTTGACACAATGCCCGCTTAACCCGGAAGCCAGCCTCACCAATGTGTCAGAGGAAACACCGTACTACACCTGCCGACCGTGTCAGCGTGCATGTGCCCAGCCCGCCACAAGAGTCGCTACAGCGTGATGGGACAAGGATATCCCTGCCGGCCAACCCCCCCCCCCCCCCCCCCCCCCCCCCCCCTAACGCGATGCTGGACCAATTGTGCGCTGCCCCATGGGTCTCCTGGTCGTAGGAGATCCTTAGACCACAGCGCCACTCGGGAGGCCAAGAAGATATTTTTGTTTATTTTCAACCATTTGAATTGAAAACAATCACAGTAAGGTACTTAATTGTAATCCAAAAAGTATGTGATATGGAGATAAAAACGGCTGCATTGGACCTTTAAGTGTGCTTGATTTAGTTTGCCTGTTAAAATGGAACCAAGAGACTAGTCCCAAAAGTGCAAACATGCTAAATCAAGCACACCTCAAGTATTTGAAAGTATCTGAAATACCTGTATGTGTTTCACCAGGTGGTAGATATGGCATGGGATATAACGAATGTTCATTTGTGCAACAAAAACGCTTGAACCGACAACGCTTCAGCAGTTCAAAGGAGACGTGACTTAAAAGGCTGTGACTACTACTGTACATTTTCCCTCTAGCACCATTACTCTCTTTCCTAAGCTCACAGTGTCACCAGAAATACAGCTACTATTTTACTGTTAAAAATACTTGTGTCAATAAGAGAACTTTTGCACATTCTAATGAAAAAAAACCCAGAATCCATGCTACCGTGACCAGTATGTCGACCACATGTCCCGGATCGTGTGACAGTCCCACATTTTTCCCCCTTTGTACCGCGTCCTGCAACGAAACAATCATGTCCTGCATTTTATCAACACATTCAAGCACCACTAATATGCGCTTATGAAAAAAAGATATATCATTAGGATGTGGTAGGCTAAGAATACTGGAGATGTTAAACACTTCTCCAATCGTTGTTGAGATCTGATATTTTGCGCAGCGCCAGACGAGACGTAGGCAATGTGATATCATCAACCAATCACATTTGTTAAAATCCTTTCAGTTCAGTCTAAATTCCAGTGGGGGGGGGCTGCCAAATGTTTTTATTCATGTAGGCTACACTGTCCCGCAATGTCTTCCTGTAGTCTCGCGTTTGGGTATTTTAAATGTGGCCACCCTATGTGGGACAGGCATGCAGTGCATTTACAAACATTTCTACACAAAGTGTTTGTCACATGGATGGAATCCCATGGAACAATGGAGATGCAATACAGGGTAATTTTCCCAAAATTCCCAGGTTTTCCAGAAAACTGCCAACTGGGATTTCTGGAAAACCTGGACATTTTTGGAAAGTTACTGGAAATGTGCAACCCTAAACCCATCTTTAAAAAGGATCATAATGTGCAGGTCACCATGGTGCAGGTGCTCTCAGGAATCTTTCCCAGTGGTAGCAGGCTTTGAGCATTGTTTGATGCGCCGAGAATGGCTTTGCCATGCTGAAGAGACCTTGGGAGAAACAGACATCAAGGTCAGTCACAGCTCTTAAAACAAACTAATCCTAGTCCCATGTCAATGTATTACTGGGGTGAAATGTCAACAACAGAGTTGTATTTGTGACATAAGGGCACTATAAAGCTCAGTGAGCTAACTTGGTAATCCTTACCTGTGCATTCCTGGGTGAAGACAGGTAAACCGTGACATCAGGTAAACAAACTGAACAGCAAGAGAAAGAAAAACAGCTAAAGCATGTTCTTTCTGGTCCACAAGAGCAAAGCCAGGGAGTGTATTCAAAATGCGTAAAGTTTTTAAATGTTATCAAGTGTTTTTCAGTCCCACTCCAAACTGTAGTGTTCACAATACTCTGGAACCAAATGTTAAACTCAAGTCCCATGTGTAGTTCCATTTGCGTTTGAGTGTGCGGTAAACATGTAATGCATCCTGAATACACCCCTGGTGGATAGGTTGGGGTGGGCATGGTCAGGGGGGCTTAGAGGGACGGTTTGGCACAGTGACAGAGTGGAGGAGGGATCTGAGGGAGGTGGAGGAATCCTTTCTCAATAGTCTGAAAGCGTTTCCATTCTGCATGACAACAGGATGTGGAGAGAACTGACGGGTCCTTATTATAGGCAGACATTTTGGCTATTTGTTTGCTTTGGAAAAAGGGCAATGTGTCTTTGGAAATGTACAGAACCCACTACACCACTGGCAGACAGTGTATACAGGGCAGGCTAGTTAAACCTGCATTTAAGTCTGTCATTTCAGCCTGTGTTTACCAACGGACGTTTTAGCTTAAAGAGTCTAACATTATACTGTAAGCCAGCAAAGCATTGGATTTATGTTATATATTATATCATATTCCTCATTCCTCGACTCATTGGGTCAAATTGCAGGGGTCTTGCAGGGTCTGGGCTGTGGTATATCATTGACTACGGTGGCTGGTACTGACTCACAGAGGACAACAACAACACCCACCGGCTAAAGGTACATACACACGCTCGCGAGCATGTTCCTCACGCGTAGTATGCAGACCCTTTCTTTCCAGAGTGATGCGGGGGTCGGCGCATGGAGAGAGAGGGCGGGGGCACCCTGACGAAGCATGGGGGAGGAAGAATGAAGCATGAGGTGAGTTGGCATGACGATGGTGTGGCAGAGTAGGCGTGTGTAACAGCTATTCCCCCAGTCACCCTGCCAGGGATGGGGGTGGGCATGAGTGAGTGGGACGTGCTGTGCTCCTGTCTCCTAGTTGAGTGGCCAGCTGGGGTGGCAGGTAACCTAGCGGATAAGAGTGTTGGGCCAGTAACCGAAAGGTGGCTGGTTCAAGTCCCCGAGCTGACTAGGTGAAAAATCTGTCGACGTGCCCTTGAGCCAGGCACTTAACCCTAATTACTCCTACACGTCACGGTGTCTGACAAATGTAAAAATGAGAGGGGCAGAATCTATGTGAAAAAACTCTGTCAAACTAGGAGGTGACGTGAGTAACCAGAGCAAAGCCAAAGAAACTACAACTTAAAGTTTTACTGGACAGCATACTCTGGATCGATGTGTATCCAACTACATCAGAAAAACGAAGAATCTGGTAAAAGGCTGATGTAGTGGTTACACACATCAATACTGTAACTTCTTTCTTCATTCTGACAGTAGGAGTACATTTTCACTGGTTTCAACCATTGTTTTATTTTCAGCAGCTTTGATACATATGGCCCAAGATCTTCCGACTCTCATTCTATGCCAAATGAGGGAGGCACTTTTTCTAAAATGCTAATCTGGTTTTGAAATGTGATTCCATGGTCAAAGGATTTCCATGTCGCCGTACTGCAACTTTAGCCCACATGGTGGCCCACTTTCAAAATAAAACAATTGTAGAACTTTGAATTCTCTGATTTTCAATGCCGCTAATGCTTATGCTAAGGAGTATGGAAATCAACAATGAATCCAGATGATAATGAAAGATGTAGGGAAATGCATAAGACGTTACAGAATGAAATTGAGAGATGTATTTTCTTCTCACCAGCTTGCTCTCACAGCTTCAATGTCACTCACTAAGTTTTGTGCCAGACATATTCCAAATATCTGTAAAAGAAAGAAAATAAATTATGAATGTGATGTCTGTTGTACTTAAATGCTTTCATTAACTGAGTCACATGCAAGCTGCTCATGCTCTAAATTTCTGCTCTTCGACAATACTTATAACGTCCCGGATTCATTTGGGATTAGCAGTTGTAATGCAATGTGTTTCATCTCCACAAGATACTAATATGATGGACACCAGCCATATCAGTCATGTGTGGTGTGTCTAAACATCACTATATGCTGCTGAGACAAGTTAATGTCCTGAATCGGAGTAGCTTGCTCTCTTTCTAAGCTGAAAGTAGTCAAAGAAACGTTTATCTTACCTGTAACAGTGCAACTCCTATGAAGATCCCAGCCACCACTGTCAGGTTGTCCTGTAGCCACTTCTCAAACTGTGGCACACAGCCTTTCACATGGATGTAGGTCTTCTGCTCTGCGTCCTACGACAATGACACGTTTATTACAGGGAGGCTTCTTTTTGTGGTATCCAATTGGTAGTTACAGTCTTGTCTCATCGCTGCAACTCCCGTACGGACTCGGGAGTGGCGAAGGTCGAGAGCAGTGCGTCCTGCGAAACACGACCCAACGAAGCCGCACTGCTTCTTGACACAATGCCCACTTAACCCGGCATCCAGCCGCACCAACATGTCGGAGGAAACACTGTACACCTGGCGACCGTGTCGGCGTGCACTGCGCCCGGCCCGCCACAGGAGTCGCTAGTGCGCGCTGGGACAAGGATATCCCTGCCAGCCAAGACCTCCCCTAACCCGGGCGACGCTGGGCCAATTGTGCGCTGCCCTATGGGTCTCCCGTACAGGGAGCCACTTAGCCTCCAAATGGCATGAAAACCAAGCATATGCCTTCACTATACAACCACCGTATTACATAGCCCTTCATTGTATTATATAACTGTATATATTCTCAGTAATGTCTCTTACATCATAATAATAGAGGCTACTATATCAGGGAAACGAGAAGACAAATGTAAGGAAAGAAAATAGGAAGGCGGTAGAGGGGGAAAGAGGAGAGAAATGGAACGGCACTCACCGTTTTGGCTCGTACGTCATAGCCACACTGCGTGTTTATCACATCCTCCTAATGAAGAGAAATACAGGTGTTATCAAAAAGAGAAGCCAACTGCCAATACCCCCCAACCTCCATTGCTAATACTACTGACACCCATGAACATTTCCTGTTCGTGTGTCAATTCATGTTTGAGTTTCTGACCAATAATATGAGCATGTTAGCATTAGTGCCAGTCTGAGAAATGGGTTTTGCTATCTCATAGATACTGCCATTCTTTAAATTTAACTAGGCAAGTCAGTTGAGAAGAAATTCTTGTTTACAATGATGGACTACGACGGCAACGCTGGGCCAATTGTGCGCCACCCTATGGGACTCCCAAACACGGCCGGTTGTGATACAGCCTGGAATTGAACCAGGGTCTGTAGTGACACATCTAGCACTGAGATGCAGTGCCTTAGACCGCTGCGCCACTCGGGAGCCACTTGGGACTAACCAGAAGCAAAATCATTTTCAGTGACTACCCCTTTAACTGTAAAAGTGTGACACATTCATCAGAGAGTAAGGGAACACAATTTCCACTACATCTTGTAGGATTCATTGTTCAAAAGTGCCCCAATGATGAAAGACGTTACTGTATTAGTCCTGATCTCCCCCCGTACCATTATGAAAATAATTTATCCCTTGATGCTCTTGTCACAGGCAGTCCCATGTAACTGATGTTTTCTGCATGTGTGGAGGCCATTGTTACAATGTTCTCTCCCCTCCCTTTGTCGCCAGGACTTTTGTTCCCTCCCTCTTTGTTGATGTCTTTTCTCTTCTGTCACGTTCTACCTCTCCTATGTCCTTGTGTTGTGTAACAGTATCTATTCTTCAGTCAAACCCTTTTGATGCTCACTATTCTTGTCATTCTCTCTGACTCAATATGTCTTACTACCTCCCTCTACTCCAATTGAGGCACTCTTATGACTGTGTTTATAAGAGCTTATGACTCACTTTCCTCCGTCCTCACATATTTGAGGAGACTGGCTCAGTGTACTAAATACCGCTAAAAGAAGAGCCAGTATACAGTATATCTGTATAAGTCTGGCTAAAAGGAGTTTCCACCATATTGTTTTTTACCCATCCAGTCTTTTCAGATCTGCAACAGCAAGCCAAGGACGAAGGGGAAGAGAGTTGTTTTTCAGTTTGGAATCCAGGCTTGATTACCGAACTCCATGACCCCGGGTCTCTGACCAACCCTACCTTGCCCCTGTGAGACTTTCTTACCGCAGGATCCTTGGTGCAGCAGGAGAAGGGGACGCCACATTTCTCCCGACTGGGGTTGGTGTCCGTGCAGTTGAAGTAAATGTTGAGGTTCCAGTCGTCCGCTCCGAATGCGCCGCAACACTCCCACTGACAAGAAGCAACAGAGGAGAGAACGTCAACAGCACACCCACGTTTCTTCCTTTAATTTAAAATGTTTTTCACTTTAAATATCAGGGAAGTTCCACTACCTCACAACACATGCACGCACTAGTGTTGCACGGGTTGACTCATAACCCACAGTCCACCAGATTATATAATAAAGTCCTGGATATTGCTCTGGATAGGAGCGTCTGATCGATGACTAAATATGTCCAAAAAATATCTAAACGCTGACTAAGTTTATGACCTCTCACATAGCCTAACATAATATTAACTCCTGCAGAAGGAAGTATCTCTTGCAGTAAAATGATACACCAAAATGTACATTGACTCAGGAACAGGAGTGGAGAAATTATGATTGATTTATTTCAGCATCTGAGAATGAATGTACGGTTAGGGATCATCTGTAAAGGTGGTGAGGCTATCTTTATCAGCATCATAAAAGCTGATAGTATTTCAACCACATTAAAATATGCATCCAAAGCGAACTGAAATCTTATAGTGTTTAAACAGCTTTTAAAATGTGTTAAAATCTTTAGGGGGGGTTATTGCATTTTCTACCCGGTCCCTAAACATCTTTGCTGCGTGAGAGAAGCATAGCTGAAAGAGAGAACCAACTTTACCGATGTCAACTAGATTGTAGTTTTCATTCTATCAATTTATGACATTCTGGTGAGCAAGGGTTAATTTAGTCTTCTAGTGCAACAAGTAATGACAGAAGCTGCATGTATTTAATTATAGACATTTACATTTTACATTTAAGTCATTTAGCAGACGCTCTTATCCAGAGCGACTTACAAATTGGTGCATTCACCTTATGACATCGAGTGGAACAGTCACTTTACAATAGTGCATCTAAATCTTAAAGGGGGGGGTGAGAGGGATTAGACAAGTTGCATAACAAATAGCCTACCAAAATGTTGGACATTTTAAAGCACAAATATAGGCCTATCTAGGAAGGCCTGTCAAAAAATATTTCTGCCATCTCTTACTGTACAGAGCATTTTCTATATTTGTGGGTTAGTGTCGGGCCTCAGAATCACATATAGTCAGGCAGTTGCAGATGGGTTGTTAGCAATTGCGTGCGGGTGAACATAGAGCTGACCCACACACCATACGCACACACACACACACACACTACTGCAGCGTAGCAGTGCTATCATATATGGTGAAAACAAAGAGTCCAATGTTTAGAGGGAATGACTGTAGTGAATTCCTCTCTCATCTCACACCATCAGTGTGGGTGGTGTGTGACTGACAGAGATTGTGGAAGGCTGAAAACAGGGCACATATTTACAGCGTCTCAGAGCAGGATGCGGATCTAGGATCAGTTTTGCCTTTCAGATCCTAATGAATAAGAAGGGGGGGGGGGGGTGAACTGATCCTAGATCAACACTCCTACTATACGACGCTTTGTGAATAGAGGCCCAGATGGAATACGCTGGCTCCACGAACAAAGGCCTGCCACTGAATAGAGAAACTGAGACGAAGACCAATCCAGAGAGGAGATTCTACACAAGGCCCTTGTGAATTCAATACATTTGTTGGCTAAAGCATATCAATTCATTTCTGATAACAATATAAGCCCGAGTGAGGATTTTAAGACACATTATTGAGTGAAGCAAAACGAATGAATCATATATTATATCATATTTAATGTTTAATTACCGAACCACTGTATTGCATTGAAAGTAATTCAGCATAACTCATTTTAATATGGTAATAGCTTTAGCACCTCATCATTGTATGATATGATTAGCAGTCCAATAAGCGAAAGTGGTTTAACAAGTGCTGAGGTAAATTGCATTGAACACATTCATTAGCCATCAACTGCTTTGCTCCCTTCCACCGTTCTCTCGGTCTCATTTTAATGTTAGTCTTTATAAAGGCAACTCCATAAAATACAGTTTAAAAACAGACAATTATTTTGGGTTCATTTAGGTCCTAGGTCCTTAGGACTACGATTTGTGTACATTTGATTTATTTAGCAGACGCTCTTATATCCAGAGCGACTTACATCTCCGTCAGGCTACCTGCCGTCTAAAGAAGAATCACAATCACCTTTAATCGCAAAGTACATTTGCATGTACCAGGAATGTGACCTGGTGAAATGGTGTTGCCACAATAAAGCAGAATACACAATAGACAGAATCTACACAATAAACGTAATATACAGGCATACACATAATCTACACACTCAACTGAATATACAGACAGATGATACACAGAATATACACAATCGACAATATACAGACAGATGATACACAGAATATACACAATCAACAATATACAGACAGACGATACACAGAATATACACAATCAACTGAATATACAGACAGACGATACACAGAATATATACAATAAATGGAATATACAGAGAGATGATACACAGTAAACTGAATATACAGACAGACAATACACAATATATGGAATATACAGGACAGACGACACAGAATATACACAATAAACTGAATATATAGATAGCCGATACACAGAATATACACAATAAACTGAATATACAGACAGACGACACACAGAATATACAGACAGAATGTTATTGAAGACATACACAAGTATATACCCTTTACACACAGAGCAATAAAACATTTTCCCAAAAAATGTAAAACAGACCTGAACAAATGTAGGGACCAACTATGATACATATGTACAACATTAGTAATCTTACACAAAACCTAAGTACAGCAATGGTACAGTAATAACTGCAGTTTCACAGCAATATTTAATTAATTAAATTCAAGGGAGAGGCAAATACCAGTAGACACTGGGGCCCTCAAGAACCTGGGTAAGTCAGCCCCAGTGAAAATCCTCACGTGACCTCTCCCACAATATCTGCTCTAAGTAGCTCATCTGTGATTCCTCCCCCATTTATCTCCAGTGTATTACAAAAGAGTTGCAGTCCTCTTTTATCCAGTAAGAGCACTGATCCACTGGCTTGTCACATCTCCAACCAGTAACAGTTCACTGTAAACCCGTGGGCTCCATAAAGTACTCTGATCGCCTCCTGTGTCAGCAGTCTGATCCACCTTTAATATCTTGAGGTGGCTTCAGTGTCCCTTGAGGGCATCTGTACTGATGTATGACATGAGCAGATTGAGTTAAGTAAACATGTTGAATCTGATCACCGGTGTTGTGACTCCTAATTTTAAAATAATACTAGTGTCTATCTTTCACTGTGAAGCCCTTTATGATGAGACCTTTGTCCAAAAGCGTTTACACCGAGAGATGTTACAAGTACAGCCGTCTATGGCGAATCTGGCCAAAAGAACCTGCAGGAACATAATTGCTGGAAATCAGTACTGTCTGCAGATTTTCACAGCTCAGCACGAGGCTAGCCAAACTTGATGCAGTCTCCTCCACCAGAGTACCCACTACGACTGCTTCACAAAAAGGGTCTTGAGCAGCCATGCCACTTGCTTAACCAAATAGATCATTCATGACCACATTGAAATGAGTGAGACTCCAGAAGAGCAGACCAAAGATGTATCACTTCATGTGGGGGACCAGAATTCATATTTATTTAAATTACAATTGGGAGATTTCCGTGACGATCACAGTATTTCAAATCCTCCATTCAGCAAGTCAAGCACCTTTACACACTTATGTAAGGCATGCTGCAGTATTTTTTTAAACTCTTTGCAATTGAGACTAAGGCTCTTAATTTCTTTACAATTGTCAAAGCAATATTATAACGGCCATGAGAATTCTTTGTGGAAGCTACCAGCCTTTATAGTACATGATTTTTAATCACGTCTCCAACAAATATTTTATCATGCTGCTCATAGAGACATTTGAACAGAAATCCAATATGATAGACTAAGCGTTGGCAACCATCTTTTAACCAGTTTGGTAACTGTGAATCAGCTGGCAAGGCAAGGTTTAACTCCTCCTTCGGGAAGCACCTTGTTTTTCTGTTGAACAGGCCAGAGAGAAAAGGCAAAGAAAAACCTAGCTTCATTTGGTCAGCTGTGCATAGAATCTGAGAGAGACCAGAGGTGTGCTACTACTTCCCAATAGCAATACTTATCTTTGGCTCAGATTCTGTCCACGAGAATCCAAAATAGGTCAGATAAGGTTTGCAATGAAACTTCGATCAGACCCACTCTCACCCATAGAGGGGGAAGGAAAGAACTAGTGGGGATTAACAACTCACGCCCTGTTGTAAATCAAGGAAGAAGATTCAGGCCTGTGCTCTCAGGATTCAAATGTTCTTTGTCTCAACAGACTTTTTCCCGCTGAAACTCTGACAAGTTCAAAAGCGAATACTGGAACAATATTTCTAACGTAGAACGGGGGAATATCAGAGGCAATCTATAGAACACTAATGTCATTTTGTTTGTTATTTTATGTCATTAAAAATGTTAAAGGAAATACTGTAACTTGGAAAGTATACACACTATATATATGAAGTTTCCATACTATGCGTGGTGCATGTAATATGAAAAATGATGAAGGTGATTTTGTTAAGAGAGGGATGTGATTTGAGAATCTATAAGAGATAATTGTTTTCCATTAACTTTGCACACTCAGTAGTCATTGCCCCGGAGTGAGGTCAGAGAACGTGCTTGCCGGAAACGCCCCTTTCGAGCAAAATGTATAAATGATTGGACCAGAAAAGCGTGAAGCTACAGCTGCACGTTTAAAATGGTTTGAACTTTGAATCTCAACACGAGGTGGAGAAGATAAACTCACTTTCTGGACAATCACTGGTATGGCTGATTAGCTGTCCTAAGTAAAGTATCTTCAAAAGCGAAATAAGGACCATCCTGTTCCTCTGCTCAAACCATTGTGTTATGCGACTCTCATCACCCCACTGGAGAACCATCGATACGGCTGGCTTGCTTATCTTCAAGAGCGAATGGAAGAAAAATCAACTATGTAGTTCTGTTCAGGACTACACGACAAGTCACCGGATACCGGACAACTAGGAAGAAGGACAACAGTAGAAGACTTGTTGGAACCATTTTGGAAAATCAGAGCCTTACAAGGGTGCCCTGTTCACTGAGAGACCCCCAGCAAACCCAGGCCTATCACGTAAATACATTCATGATTTCTTACTCACAGTGGGCGGCATTTCCTGTGCAAAGTATATGGTTACTGCGGCGAGAGTAGTTTCTGAATGTACCAATGTTAAGTGTCCCTCTCCATCTCTTCTTTAACAAGCAGCCAGGTTGTTGTCATTCCGCTAGGGACATGTTTTCGGCATATTAAGTCTCCAGTCTATAACCGGTGCAGAGTGTGTATGTTTATCCTGTGTTCCATGTAATTAGCTAGTAAATAAATAATTAAACCAATTTGTGTAGTACTGAATCATAAGTAAGGCTGATGCAAGGAGGTTACGACTGTTCAGAATGATATGATATGAGGTTATGATTAATATGTTTATAGATGTGATGGGTAAACCTTTTAGAGTTTAATTCAGGAGATGGTAACTTAATTTAAAAATCGGGTCTTCAGATTAATGTTAAAGTCAAGTCACGACACTCTTCTTCATGACAGAGAGCATACACTGACTGTACAAAACATCAGGAACACCTGCTCTTTCCATGACAGACTGACCAGGTGAAAGCTATGATCCCTTATTGATGTCCCCTGTTAAATCCACTTCAATCAGTGTAGATGAAGGGCAGGAGAGGTTAAAGAAGGATTTTTAGGCCTTGAGACAATTGAGACATGGATTGTGTGTGTGCCATTCAGAGGGTGAATTGGCAAGACAAAAGTTTTAAGTGCCTTTGAACGGGGTATGGTAGTAGGTGCCAGGCGCACCGGTTTGAGTGTGTCAAGAACTGCAACGCTGCTGGGTTTTTCACACACAACAGTTTCTCGTGTGTATCAAGAATGATCCACCCCACAAAAGACATCCAGGTAACTGTGGGAAGCATTGGAGTCAACATGGGCCAGCAGCATCCCTGTGGAATGCTTGACACCTTGTAGAGTCCATGCACTGACAAATTGAGGCTGTTCTGAGGGCAAAGGGGGTGCAACTCAATATTAGGAAGGTGTTCCTAATTTTTTGTACGCTCAGTGTATAATATTGCTGCGAATAACTCTTGGAGTATGTGGTGATCGAAGCTGTAAACTGTTTGGCAGTGGGTTGTCTTCTTCAATAAGACCTTGTTCAAAAACAGTGATGGCACTTGGGAGATCACAGAAAACTCTTGAATCACATCTTGTTCTTTAAACAGAACTTGTTTTTTCTGTATTCCTCTTCGTGCTAAATTGCCAAGGCATTGACTGACGGAGGTTTCGGGCAGGAGCACCTGATTCTTGTCCAAAGCGTGATGTACTGTAGATCTGTGCCTTTCTCCAGAACGTTCTCTCAAAACAGTGGAAACAAACCAGCACATAACTGGACTGAAACATGTTGTGAACACATTTTTCATTTCCTTTCACATACATCACAGTTTATGTTTTTTGCTAGTCATTGTCAAAGACATTCTGAACGTATTCCTCAACTCCCTCCTGTGAACATCCAAGAATCTCTATATAGCATGGATCTTCAAGGAGTGTCTTCAGAATGTCTAAAGCTCCTGGTCTGCTAGCGATGAGTAGAAATGATCTGGGTAACGATGTTTTTACTCAAACGGTCCCCAGGATTATCTTCCAGGGATATTTTCATGTTGAGGTCATTGCTGGACATTGCTGCAACACAGAAAGAAACCTTCAAGTCATCAAAACCTTACAGGCTGAAGATGATCTTCTCTGGGTGGGAGTGAATGTGTGGAATAACTGGCTTCAAGTCTAGATTGCAGTTCAGTATAACATCAGCGAGACTCACGTCCCGATGAATGAGATTTACCTGCTAGCACATTCAGAGAAAGACATTCAAAAAACGGACTGAAAAGAGTCGTCTGGACGCCCAATCCAACATGATTTTCTGAGTGCTTGGCCTGTTCTTCCCACTTCTCCATATTGATCAGGTTCAAACAGTCTCTCTATGCTGGTGTTCTGACTGTCCATGTTCCTCAGAACATTCTGCAAGGCAGCCCCGCACAAAGCTTATCTCCTGCCCTCTCTCCCACTCATTTCTGTGTTTCTGGACCATTGAGTGCTTTGTGTATCATTTCTCCAGTAGCAACGTCTCTCAAATGTGGAAGAGATATTCCTGCACTGTAGAAATTCTCCGATTTCATCTGTTCCAGGTAGACAGGGCAGAGTACAGCTCCCTCATTTGATCCTGGCTGGTTTTGGCCTTCTGGTTCTTAGGGTAGACCTTTTAATGGGTCCAATTCTGTGAGACCAGGGCATCTGCTATGAGGTCTGCCCTGTGCTTTCCTACAAACTGGACTTCACTAGTGTTGGACCCTTTGATCTGGCCTTCTAAATCATAGTCTTTATGTGAGTGGTCATGCAAGAGTATATCTAGTCATAATCAGCAACAAGTACACTGCCAACAAACAAACCTTGTGTCCATAGAGAATATTGTTTCAGCTCTTACTCTAAAAGGGCATTATATGAATTTATATTATATGAATTTTCACAATATTATTCCAAACTCATAGTGTGGAGATGTACAGCGCCTTCAGAAAGTATTCTCACCTCTTGACTCCTTCCACATTTCGTTGTGTTACAGCCTGAATTGAAAATGGATTAAATGAAGATTTTGTGTCACTGGCCTACACACAATACCCCATAATGTCAAAGTGGAATAATATTTATTTAGACATCTTTACAAATTAATAAAAAATGCAAAGCTGAAATGTCTTGAGTCAATACGTGTTCAACACCTTTGTTATGGCAAACCTAAATAAGTTCAGGAGTAAACATTTGCTTAACGAGTCATATTACAAGTTGCATGGACTCACTCTGTGTGTAATAATAACAGTGTTTAACATGATTTTTTATGACTTCCTCAACTCTGTACCTCACACATACAATTATCTGTAAGGTCCTTCAGTCGAGCAGTGAATTTCAAACACAGATTCGACAACAAAGACCATGGAGGTTTTCCAATGCCTCGCAAAGAAGAACATCTATTGGTAGATGGGTAAAAAAAAGAGCAGACATTGAATATCCCTTTGAGCATGGTGAAGTTATTAATTACACTTTGGATGGTGTATCAATACACCCAGTCTCTACGAAGATACAGGTGTCCTTCCTAACTCGGTTGCCGAAGAGGAAGGAAACCGATCTGGGATTTCACCATGAGGTCGATGGTGACTTTAAAACAGTTATAGAGTTTAATGGCTGTGATAGAAGAAAACTGAGGATGGATCAACAACATTGTAGTTACTCCACAATACTAACCTAAATTACATAGTGTAAAGAAGGAAGCCTGTAGAGACTATTTTTTTAAATGTTCAATTTTCTCTTCCACTTTACAATACATTACAGAGTATTTTACATTACAGAGTATTTTGTGTAGATCGTTGACAAAAAAAGGACAATTAATCCCACCTTGAATACATTCTGAAGGGACTGTATATAAAACACTGGACAAATCACATTTTGGACTGCAAACATGTTGTGCTGGGTGGTATGTACTCCACAGCAGATTTAAAAATGTACCTGATTCCTGGATTGGGAGGAATATTGAAGATACTATGAGAGATTCTCATGCCATGGATAAAAATATCCTTTTAACAAAAATTCTTAAGAGTGCTACACATCCGACGAGAATCGTAGGCCACCCTGCCTCCCCTAGTTGCTATAGAAACATGGTATACGTTGCCAAGGCATCGGGAAATGTGAGTGGGGCAACCAGGTTCTATCGCTTTCTCACACGCCAACACACACATGCTCCTACCCCCGCACCTTACAAGACCATCTCTTCACCTTACTCAAACCAGCGCTTCTCCTCTGTAATAACTGCATTTTCTCATACACACACACTGATCTTCAAACACTTACATATTCCTGTGTGAAGTCTATGAGGTTCTGGAGGTCGATGTCGTCACGGTACGCCCGGATGTTATTGTTGATGAAGAAGTTGAGCTGGTCCTTGATCCAGTCCTTAAAGACAAAGGCCAACACTCCAGCCGTCAGCTCCAGGAAGAAGATGATCCCCAGGAATACAGAGAACTGGAACACAGGAATAGGGGGATAAAGAGAGTCATAAAGAGAGGGGGAAAGAGAGGGATAAAAAGAGTTGGAAAGAGAGGGATAAAGAGAGGGGAAAAGAGGGATAACGAGAGGGGGAAAGAGAAGGATAAAGAGAGGGGGAAAGAGGGATAACGAGAGGGGGAAAGAGAGGGATAAAGAGAGGGTGAAAGAGGGATAACGAGAGGGGGAAAGAGAGGGATAAAGAGAGGGATAAATAGAGGGGGAAAGAGAGGGATAAAGAGAGGGATAAAGAGAGGGTGAAAGAGGGATAACGAGAGGGGGAAAGAGGGATAACGAGAGGGGGAAAGAGAGGGATAAAGAGAGGGTGAAAGAGGGATAACGAGAGGGGGAAAGAGAGGGATAAAGAGAGGGATAAATAGAGGGGGAAAGAGGGATAACGAGAGGGGGAAAGAGAGGGATAAAGAGAGGGATAAAGAGAGGGTGAAAAGGGATAAGAGGGAAAGAGGGATAAAGAGAGGGGAAAGAGGGATAAGGGGGAAAGAGAGGGATAAAGAGAGAAAGAGGGATAAAGAGAGGGAGAGGGATAAAGAGAGGGGGAAAGAGAGGGATAAAGAGAGGGTGAAAAGAGGGATAAAGAGAGGGATAAAGAGAGGGATAAAAAGAGGGATAACGAGAGGGGGAAAGAGGGATAAAGAGAGGGGGAAAGAGAGGGATAAAGAGAGGGTGAAAGAGGGATAACGAGGGGAAAGGGGGAAAGAGAGGGATAAAGAGAGGGATAAAGAGAGGGGGAAAGAGAGGGATAAAGAGAGGGTGAAAGATAGATAACGAGAGAGGGAAAGAGAGACATAAAGAGAGGGATAAAGAAAGGGATAACGAGAGGGGGAAAGAGGGATAACGAGAGGGGGAAAGAGAGGGATAAAGAGAGGGATAAAGAGAGGGGGAAAGAGGGATAACGAGAGGGGGAAAGAGAGGGATAACGAGAGGGGGAAAGGGAGGGATAAAGAGAGGATAAAGAGAGGGGGAAAGAGGGATAACGAGAGGGGGAAAGAGAGGGATAAAGAGAGGGGGAAAGAGACGGTGAAAGAGGGATAACAAGAGGGGGAAAGAGAGGGATAAAGAGAGGGGGAAAGAGGGATAACGAGAGGGGGAAAGAGAGGGATAAAGAGAGGGTGAAAGAGGGATAACGAGAGGGATAAAGAGGGATAATGAGAGGGAGAAAGAGAGGGATAAAGAGAGGTATAAAGAGAGGGTGAAAGAGGGATAACGAGAGGGGGAAAGAGGGATAACGAGAGGGGGAAAGAGAGGGATAAAGAGAGGGATAAAGAGAGGGATAAAGAGAGGGATAAAGAGAGGGGGAAAGAGGGATAACAAGAGGGGGAAAGAGAGGGATAAAGAGAGGGGGAAAGAGGGATAACAAGAGGGGGAAAGAGAGGGATAACGAGAGGGGGAAAGAGAGGGATAAAGAGAGGGTGAAAGAGGGATAACGAGAGGGGGAAAGAGAGGGATAAAGAGAGGGATAAATAGAGGGGGAAAGAGGGATAACGAGAGGGGGAAAGAGAGGGATAAAGAGAGGGATAAAGAGAGGGTGAAAGAGGGATAACGAGAGGGGAAAGAGGGATAACGAGAGGGGGAAAGAGAGGGATAAAGAGAGGGATAAAGAGAGGGGGAAAGAGAGGGATAAAGAGAGGGTGAAAGATAGATAACGAGAGAGGGAAAGAGAGACATAAAGAGAGGGATAAAGAAAGGGATAACGAGAGGGGGAAAGAGGGATAACGAGAGGGGGAAAGAGAGGGATAAAGAGAGGGATAAAGGGAGGGGGAAAGAGAGGGATAAAGAGAGGGGGAAAGAGGGATAACGAGAGGGGGAAAGAGAGGGATAAAGAGAGGGATAAATAGAGGGGGAAAGAGGGATAACGAGAGGGGGAAAGAGAGGGATAAAGAGAGGGATAAAGAGAGGGTGAAAGAGGGATAACGAGAGGGGGAAAGAGGGATAACGAGAGGGGGAAAGAGAGGGATAAAGAGAGGGATAAAGAGAGGGGGAAAGAGAGGGGGAAAGAGAGGGGGAAAGAGAGGGTGAAAGATAGATAACGAGAGAGGGAAAGAGACATAAAGAGAGGGATAAAGAAAGGGATAACGAGAGGGGGAAAGAGGGATAACGAGAGGGGGAAAGAGAGGGATAAAGAGAGGGATAAAGAGAGGGGGAAAGAGAAGGATAAAGAGAGGGTGAAAGAGAGGGATAAAGAGAGGGTGAAAGAGGGATAACGAGTGGGGGAAAGAGAGGGATAAAGAGTGGGTGAAAGAGAGGGTGAAAGAGGGATAACGAGAGGGGGAAAGAGGGATAACAAGAGGGGGAAAGAGGGATAACAAGAGGGGGAAAGAGAGGGATAAAGAGAGGGGGAAAGAGGGATAACAAGAGGGGGAAAGAGAGGGATAACGAGAGGGGGAAAGAGGGATAACAAGAGGGGGAAAGAGAGGGATAACGAGATGGATAACGAGAGGGGGAAAGAGGGATAACGTGAGGGGGAAAGAGGGATAACAAGAGGGGGAAAGAGAGGGATAAAGAGATGGATAACGAGAGGGGGAAAGAGGGATAACGAGAGGGGGAAAGAGAGGGATAAATAGAGGGGGAAAGAGGGATAACGAGAGGGGGAAAGAGAGGGATAGAGAGAGGGATAAACAGAGGGGGAAAGAGGGATAACGAGAGGGGGAAAGAGGGGAAAGAGAGGGATAAAGAGAGGGTGAAAGAGGGATAACGAGAGGTGGAAAGAGGGATAACGAGAGGGGGAAAGAGAGGGATAAAGAGAGGGATAAAGAGAGGGGGAAAGAGGGATAACGAGAGGGGGAAAGAGAGGGATAAAGAGAGGGTGAAAGAGGGATAACGAGAGGGGGAAAGAGGGATAACGAGAGGGGGAAAGAGAGGGATAAAGAGAGGGTGAAAGAGGTATAATGAGAGGGTGAAAGAGGGATAACGAGAGGGGGAAAGAGAGGGATAAAGAGAGGGTGAAAGAGGGAACGAGAGGGATAAAGGGTAACTTGCATACACAAAGCTAGGATTTAGCACTGAAGATTTGGTCCTGTGTTTCTCCTTCCATTCCTGGGGAATCAACCTCCAGGCAGTGCACATATTTGTTTTTAGCCCAGCACTAACACACCTGACAGAAGTATTCTGTAATAACTGATGTGTGAGACGGGACATGGTTTCCCAGCCCCAGAAAAAGGCTACACATCATGGACTAAACATGTGGGGACATAGCCGCGGGAAGTACAGGCGCTAAGTCTGTTGCTATAGTTCAAGAGGAAGCCAATCATCTATATAACATATACATAAATTATGTATATACACACACACATAGAAATGTGTATGTCTATGGGAGCCAACTGGAAGTGAGAGAGTTGTGGACGTACAAACTTGAGCAGTAAGGTGTTTTCCCTCAGCGCTCCGATGCAGCCGGCGAAGCCCAGGATAAACATGACCCCTCCCGTCACCAGGAAGAGCCAGACAGGGTCAAATCCCCCCAGGTCTGTGATGGACGAGATGTTGGAGAGAACACCCTGGAGAGAAACAAACAAACAAACAAACAAACAAACAAACAAACAAAAGAGAGAGAGAGAGAGAGAGAGAGAGAGAGAGAGAGAGAGAGAGAGAGAGAGAGAGAGAGAGAGAGAAAAATGTTGGTTAAAAAGGAAGCTATAAAACCACGCGAGGGAATAGAATGCATAAAAGGCCAGATGAATAGGACATGTAAGGGGTCAAGTGTTTAAAAAACTCAGAGACTTCTAATTTAGAGTTCCTCTATTCCACTACGACCCAAACTTGTGTAAGGAATTCATAAAAAGTCCTTGATCAAACAGAGGTTCTGTTTTGGCCTGGGATACCTCAGTACCAGGCACCCCTATCATTCTAAGGTTAACTCCCTATTATAATACAGTATGTCAAGCTGTCAGCCTTGGTATTTTCTCCCAGCTCCTCCCTAGTAGATTTCTTGTATTTTTTTCTATTTAACTAGGCAAGTCAGTTAAGAACAAATTCTTATTTACAATGATGGCCTACCAGGGAACAGTCAGGCACAGAACAACATATTTTTTCCTTGTCAGCTCGGGAATTTGATCCAGCAACCTTTTGGTTACTGGCCTAATGCTCTAACCACTAGGCTACCTACCACCCCAGATTCAATCATTCTAATAAAAACAACTATGTTTGTATTCCCCAAAACAACTCATGCACTTCCTCCTTACTGGTTTTGTGCTTCTTTACTGGTTAGAGTATAGACAAACTATAGACAACACAACAAGCACATAAGTAAGACAAAATGGCTCCTACAAGGCCTGTATGTCAGAGCAAGGCAAAAGGGTAGACGGTGCCCTTATGGGTGCTTCTGGTGTTGTTTCCATAATCTATTTTCACAAATTACTCCAAATACTCCCAAGTTTGAGAACTTGGGCTGTCTTATATCAAAGATAATGCTTGGAAGCCTGGTGCTGGTCAGCAAGTGGCTTTCTTCTCTTCCAGACACAAGGGGGGTAAATGACAAAGGGTGGGAAAAGACTGATTGTATATTGCACTTAAGTGAACATTTCTTTGTTAAATAAGACCTTATTTGATGTTCTTACTGGGTCCTTATGTTACCCAGTCTCCTTATGTTACTCACCTTCTCATTCCATGCCCATAGTCCGATTCCAAGGAAGGCCACACCCAGCAACTGAAAGAGACGACAGAAAGACAATATGTCACATTAATCACGTGCATCGTATACTGTCACAAATCTCAAAGACAAAAAAAAGAGGGTGAAACCTCTCCTTCCTGCACTCAAGTTCACCTTTGTTGAAATGTACTATCTTTCAATTTCACCCTTGACACTTAAAAAGGTTTCCTCCACATCATGGGTGTCAGCGATGCTCGTCAGTTACATAAACACACAACTCACATTACTTCACTTTCCACTACTAAATTGCATGTTTGGACATCTTCAATGCATATTCTAAACAGGAGTCAAGGATTTAAAAAAGCCAGAATGTACAATTATCCCAAGGAATTCCTCACTCAACTGAAAACATATGCCCAGTCAGAATATTAGCGATTTGATTTCTGGGACAATTTTGTGAAACCCTTATTCTGAAAAGCCAGGTTTGACCAATGAAATAGATTGACCATGGACGTTTGACAGAACTAACTAACTCACTTGGTGATAACATCTTCAACTGCTATCTCAGTTGAAAGGGAGAGACCGGAGGTGCATCCCTCCCTGTCTGACCGTCTGTCCGTATGTTTGTCTATTCTGTTTCTCTGCCTGCCTGTCCGTACATCCGTCTGTCTGTCTGAGAGGAAGCTGTAGGGTGGGGCCAGGCGTCTGGAATCTGTCTGAATGCAGCGGACCATTTCCAAATGACAACAACAGGAAGTGAACGAGACAGGCCCAAGCTGTCCAACCTTCCAGCTCGGATTGAACATGCCCTATCAGCCAGCGCTGTGCAACTTTGCTATATGTCACGGAATGATATGAACAAACGGCTGCATTTATACGCCAGCTACAGGGGACATTGTGGGACACTGGCAGAGTGGCCAGTGCACCCCATCTGGCTGCAGTCTGGCATAGTTTGCAAACTATTACTCTATCCTGAACAACACAGTTCTCCTGTTAGTGTACCAGGGCCACTTCATGTGGTTGTAATACAGAGCTGTTGGCTAAGGGCTGGTCTGAGATCTGAGGCCTAGGGGCAAGTATAAAGAGGGTGCCACAACAAACAGAGACGTGTGGCTAGAGCTATAAAGATGGAGCAGCTCACCCCTAAACTTCAATCAGACATCGTTCGATGATCAATGATACAAGTTCATTGTCACTCTGGAGAAGAATGACTGCAAGGTCATAACATGTAGGGTGATGGCGCAGTTTGGTCAGTGCTCTGCATATTTACTGTATGTGAGAGGAAGGGGCAGAAGGAGCCGTCCTGTGTGTTCTGATGGCTGGGATACCCAAACGGCTTGGATCAACAGGCTACACTAACATGAGAGACAAGAGCCAAGCCTCGACAGCTGGGTGATGGACATAGTCAATGCACTCATACACCCACTCTCATGCACACCCATATACACACCCATATACACACCCATATACACACCCACACACACACCCATATACACACCCACACACACACGCACGCACGCACGCACGCGCGCGCAAATCACAAATGGAGTGATACACGTGCATGTATACACACAGTAATGTGGTAGCTTGATGTTCTCATAAAAACACAGAAACCCCAGCTGTGGCTAAAACAACACGTCAGAGGGATGGATGGTCCCGGTTAAAGCAACCCTCCTCCATCTTGGTTTCTGCCTACAGTGAGGCCCTAATGGTTGTTTGGGTGGGTGTTGGCAAATGTAACGGCTCTGAGTTGTTTGAATTCTACCTAAAGACAATGAGGGTGGTTTTGGGTAGCCCAGATCTGTTTGTGCTCCTGCCAACGCTATTGCTGTCAGTCAAGCCAAACAGGACCATGAGTGACAGGGAGCTGGCATGATAGCACAAACAAACTGGCTAGGTTTTTTTGGGGGGGGCCATTCTATCAATATCCTGAAAAAAAATGCTTGTTGATTCTTAGAACAGCCTAACTACTAAGTTCCTTCCCCTTGACAACAATGCCTAAAGGCATCTGTTGTCGTGACAACAGAGAGCACTTCGACTTGTCATTCATCTCAGCAAGGCTCACGGTCACATACCATGTCTTCAGAAAGTACTCATACCCCTTGACTTATTCCACATTTTCTCATGTTACAGCCTGAATTCAAATGGGTTAGATCATTTTTGTCTCACCCATCTACACACAACACCCCATAATGACAAAGTTAAACATGTTATTGAAAATAAAATACAGAAATATCTTATTTACATAAGTATTCACACCTTTGAGTCAATACTTTGTAGAAGCATATTTGGCAGTGATTACAGCTGTGAGTCTTTCTGGGTACGTTTCTAAGAGCCTTCTACGCCTGGATTGTGCAACATTTGCCCACTATTATTTTCAAAATTCATTGCTAGACAACCATTTTCAGGTCTTGCCATAGGTTTTCAAGTAGATTTAAGTCCGAACTGTAACTCCTGAACATTCACGGTCTTCTTGGTAAGCAATTCAAGTGTAGATTTGGACTTTGGAAAGGTGAATTCATCTCTCAGTGTCTGCTGAAAAGCAGACAACAAGGTTTTCCCTTAGGATTTTGCCTGTGCTTAACTCCATTCAGTTAATTTTTTTATCCAGAAAAACTCCCCGGTCCTAAACGATTACAAGCATAAACATAACATGATGCAGCTACCACTATGCTTGAAAATATGGAAAGTGGTACTCAGTAATGTGTTGTAATGGATTTGCCCCAAACATTTTGTATTCAGGACAAAAAGTGAATGGCTTTGCCACATTTCTTTTGCAGTATTACTTTAGTGCCTTGTTGCAAACAGAATGTATGTTTTGGAATGTTTGCATTCTGTACAGACTTTATTCTTTGCCCTCGGTCAATTAGGTTAGCATTGCGCACTAACTTCAATGTTGTTGATCCAGCCACAGTTTTTCCCTTAGCACAGCCATTCAACTCTGTAACTATTTTAAAGTCCCCATTGGTCACATGGTGAAATCCTTGAGCGGATTCCTTCCTCTCCAGCACTTTTATTGGCTACCGGTTCAGCGACAATGGAGTCAAATGCGAGAAAGTAAGCTGTTTCACCATACAGGGATATTGTCATACAGTGTGTGAACCAGAATAGGGATGAGAATAATAGTGTCAGGCTAAACCTCAGGTTGGTAGATGCTGTGTCAGAGGCAATTTATGGCCGACACACACTTTTGGGTCATGTAGCCTAGATATGGTTGGTTCCCTGTGCGCTTTGAAGCACAATCTGCATATTTAGGGAAAGGAGAAAATGTGTCTGGTCCTCTGGGGCCCGTTTCGAATGTGTCCTCGACGAAGGAAGAGCCATGATGAATAAAGTCAGCCTAAATAAAATAACCCTTGGGAGTAGGGTTGAACTGCATACATGTCAGGTTAGGGTTGGTTTTCTGCAAATCGTTGAATAGATCGATTATTGGTTACTTAGTACACAAACCTATTAGCCATTTGTTGACGAACGGTATCACTATAATAAATGATCCCTTCGGCCATTGAAAGCAAGACGGCTGAAACGTTTGTAGGAAAATACAAACTGTACCTATGCCACTTCTTTAATTCCCCGAGATTACACTGAATATCAAAATGGCTGGCAAGACCTGGTAGCTTTCCAAAAAAACAATTAAACATTCAAATGTAGGTAACTCGACCCCAAAGTAGGTCACTATGCAGGAACTAGGGTGCCATTTGGGATGCAGAATACATTAGGTAACATACACAGATTCACACTGCTCAGTTGGACTGAGTGTATCACTTCAGAGATGATTCACAACGAGACTAATCCATATACTTAAACAAATCGAATTGTATTCGTCACATGCGCCAAATACAACAAGTGTAGAATTTACAGGGAAATTCTTACTTAGGAGCCCATTCCCAAAGATGCAGTTTACAAGTATGAATATTAACAAATAGATCAAAAGAAAATAGTCATACAAAAAAATAACAATAACGAGGCTATATACAAGGAGTACCACTGGTACTGAGTCAGTGTACTGGGGTATGAGGTAGTTGGAGTGACTGACTGAGGTTATATGTACATGTAGGTTTGGTTAGGTGATTGATTGAAGTACATGTAGGTAGGCGGGTGAAAACAGAAAGTCTGGGTAGCTGTTTAATGAACTGTTTCAGCAGTCATGGCTTTGGGGTAGAAGTTGTTCAGGAGCCTTTTAGTCCCAGACTGCTCCCGCTTGCCGTGCGGTAACAGACTGACTTGGGTGGCCGGAGCCTTGGACAAGGAGCTCGGCCCCAGTGACGCGCTGGGCCGTACGCACTACCCTCTGTAGCGCCGTGCGGTTGGATGCCCGAGCAGTTTCCGTACCAGGCGGTGATGCAGCCAGTCAAGATGCTCTCGATGGTGCAGCTGTAGAACTTTTTGAGGATACGAGGGCCCATGACAAATCTTTCAAATCAACACAGTCAGATACGGGAGAAGAGCTGACTAAAAATGTAATATCTCCATGGGCCAGAGGACAATCTGAACTCTAAACTCACAACTGTAGTGATAGGGTAAAGAGAGTCGGGGGATTCTTATTGTGTAATAAAGCTGTAGTCATAATTCACACTCACTCCTCTTTGGCACATTTGACGTGACGTGACAATGACAAATCACAACGCAAACCCTTTGGTTTCCATGGTCCTTGTTTTGTAAAGACTCCAGTTGTGTAACATGTGATCTCGAACTTCACCAGACACTGTGAGGTACTCCAGACGATGGTCCCAGATGGACCCCCAGAGAGAAAACTATTACAAAAATACCACAAGCAATGTTTCTCCTGGCTGCCATTCTGTTGCTGTAGCTGTGTCCAAAGCCTTTATTTATCCACCCGACTTTAATTCATTACAGCCCGATGAGAACTCGCTGTAATGTTGATACAATGTTGATACAATGTTGATACAAATGTGCGAAAACCTGCAAATATTACATTCCAATGTCAGATAAAATGACAATTCTTTGGGTTATTAATGATCGTTTTAAAATGTGGTTGATAGTGATTTCAGGGAGTCAGGCCTATTGTTGGCCAGGGCATGGATGTGTGGCTTCAATGACATACAGAAAGCTTGGATTTAATAGAATACGCAGTGACAGAAAGTTTAACGCTGATACTGCACTCATGATCCCATTGGAAATTCGGCAATAAATTATTGACGCAACCTCTCTTCAGTGGCACCAGCTCCATTTATAAATCTGATATCATGAGCACTTCTGTATTACACAACGCAATACCCTCCAAAGACATTTAGGATAGAGTTGTGTAGTTTATCAAAGCCCTCTCACATGGATCTTGGATATATATATATATATTGTCACATGTTGACGACAACGGGCATGCCAGCGACATGGCTAGAACCATTGCAGGTATAGGTTCTCTATCATGGCAGGTGAAATCAGGCTCTTGCAGCCGCATCACTTAAGACCAGAATAATGCTCAAACCATTAGCAGACCACTGGCTCTCACGACCATGGACATGGTCAATGGCACTGAAAGCAGACAATGCCGAATGGGACGGACTTTAGGAGGAAGGTCAGAGGGAGGGGTTGAGGGGAACAAAGGCGATGGAGGGCGTTGAATGGGATTACATTATCATTGAATTAACCAGGCGACCATTTCTGCCAAACTCCTGCGAGCCAGCATAAGACCTTAGAGAGTCACATGACCTGTACGTAATCCTAATGGGAAAAGCTCTCCTTGGTCAGCTATTCCCAGTCCAAAAACCATACAGAGGCAACAGAAGAAGAAAAGCATCATGGGAAGACTTTGCCTTTTTTTGAATCTTCAAGGAAAGACATTGAAGAGCCAAATGTGTTTTTCAGAGATAGGCTTACTATATAAAAATGTCCTTGTTATGGTCTTTGTCCCTCTGGACATGACCCTTAAACTCTGGCTCATGCGTTTCTCTAACAGGGCAGTTGAAACTAAAGGGGAATAAGAAACACAGACGTGAGTCCAAAACATGTTTCCCCAACAATAGTGAGGTTTTATTTAGTAAATTAACCTATTTTTCCAGCTACTTGGTACCATATAATGAGCTCTCCCTGTCTGAGATGAAGTCACTGACATAATGATGGGATCTTTAGAAGCTATCCTCCTTTTTCAGTGTTGTCAGTCCTACAATCAATGGTATACTGTAGGTTCGCAGGAGATCTGAGACAATTCACTAATAGGCCTAGTCACAATTAGATTAGGTGTGGAGGCTAAGTGTTAGGTAAACAATAAGCTGTCTTGGAATGGACATTCATTTAGGCCAGGCCTACTTTTCACAAGGAAAAACTGAGTGGGAATTGAGTAGACATAACCCACTACGCATGGATCGAGGCCAACGTCTTTTCCAAGTCTTTTTTTTGGACCTGTCCGGACCAACCTTTTTTTTTTACTCTTCTTTGGTGCGATCTGGACCGGCCTTGATTTCAACGCCCATGGACATAGATTTGTTGCGAAAAGATTGTGCTGTGCTCTACTGTACTGTGCGTTGCTGTCCAAACTTGTGAAACATACAGTTGAAGTCGGAAGTTTACATACACTTAGGTTGGAGTCATTAAAAATTGTTTTCCAACCACTCCACACATTTCTTGTTAACAAACTATAGTTTTGGCAAGTTGGTTAGGACATCTGCTTTGTGCTTTACACAAGTAATTTTTCCAACAATTGTTTACCGACAGATTATTTAACTTATAATTCACTGTGTCACTATTCCAGTTGGTCAGAAGTTGACATACACTTTGTTGACTGTGCCTTTAAACAGCTTGGAAAATCCCCAAAAATGATGTCATGGCTTTAGAAGCTTCTGTTAGGCTAATTGACATCATTTGAGTCAATTGGAAGTTTACCTGTGGATGTATTTCAAGACCTACCATCAAACTCACTGCCTTTGCTTGACATCATGGGAAAATCAACAGAAATCAACCAAGACCTCAGAAAAAAAATGTAGACCTCCACAAGTCTGGTTCATCCTTGGGAGCAATTTCCAAACGCCTGAAGGTACCACATTCATCTGTTCAAACAATAGTATGCAAGTATAAACACCATGGAACCATGCAGCGTCACACCGCTCAGGAAGGAGACGTGTCCTTTCTCCTAGAGATGAACGTACTTTGGTGCAAAAAGCACAAATCAATCCCAGAACAACAGCAAAGGACCTTGTGAAGATGGTGGAGGAAACAGGTACAAAAGTATCTATACCCACAGTAAAACGAGTCCTATATCGACATAACCTGAAAGGCCGCTAAGCAAGGAAGAAGCCACTGCTCCAAAACTGCCATAAAACTGCCAAGTAGATGTCCTAACCGACTTGCCAAAACTATAGTTTGTTAACAAGAAATGTGGTTGAAAAACAAGTTTTAATGACTCCAACTTAAGTGTATGTAAATTTCTGACTTCAACTGTATATTGAAGCAACATTTCAAGACATCAGTCAGGAAGTTAAAGCTTGGTCCCAAGTGAGTCTTCCAAATGGACAATAAACCCCAAGCGTACTTCCAAAGTTGTGGCAAAATGTCTTAAGGACAACAAAGTCAATTTATTGGAGTGGCCATCACGATGCCCTGACGTCAATCCTATAGAACATTTGTGGGCAGAACTGAAAAAGCGTGTGCAAGCAAGGAGGCATACAAACCTGACTCAGTTACATTTTTTACTAGTATTAAATGTCAGGAATTGTGAAAAACTTAGTTTAAATGTATTTGGCTAAGGTGTATGTAAACTTCCGACTTCAACTGTAGCTTTCTATGATTGGTTCAGATGTTGTCTGGTCCGGACTCGACCAAATCTGAACCAATCATTTGGTGGGTCCGGATCAGACCAAATCTGAACCAATCATAGACACCTGTGTTTCACACGTTTGGACAGCAAAGCACAGTACAGTAGAGTACAGTGCAGTAAAGAAAAGTAGAGTGTAGTACAATACAGCAGAGCACAGTAGAGTACAGTATAATGTACTGTATTGTACCCTACTTTACTCTGATGTACTCTACTGTACTGTTCCCTACTAAATTAAACTATACAATACTCTACGGAATACAAATCTTCTGTACTGTATCGTATTGTACCGTACTGTACTCTACTGTGCTCTACTGTAGCGAGCTGTGCCATACTCTATTGTGCTGTTCAAACTAATGAAATATAGACTAGACGTCTATGATTCAATTAGGGTAGATAAACAACAACAGGTCAATTACTGAGACTGTTATTGTAGTTGAAGTGGACTGTTGGTTTATTTCGTAGGACTACTTTGAACATTATCACTGACAATGTTAAGCTATTGTAAAAGTTAACATAAGTGCATGTGACATATGGCAGCAATAATAAATATTCTATATTGCAATCTTTCCTATATTATATGGATTACTTGAGCATGTACAGTATGTGCATTTGAAATTTGGCCATAGAATCAACGACAAAAAAAGACGTATAAATGACATATTTTCCACTTTCATTCAGTACCTAAAAACGCCTGTAATATATTTATTTTCAATCTCCAGAAAAGATGCCACTTCAACGTTCGGATTTTAGACGTTTTTTCAACATAATTGTGTTTACTGGGAATGTAGTCCCGATGATGATAATAAATAGTGCATATTCATGTTTATGCAACCATTCGCATGTGAGGAAAAAACTTTTCACAATGATGTTCGTTGGTCCCGACAAACGAGGACAGAAAGCGGATTACCGGGAACGGTGGAGACTGAAAATTAAAAGGTGCTCTGAGTAGCAGTCTATGTGAAGGCTATTGTGCATATTCACAAACCAAAATAAGCAAGTTCAAAAATAGCTTGCAATGCATGGCAACACATCCAAAGTGGTTTGCTGCTATACACACATCGAACGATCACATGTTCACAGCTTGTGAAGCATCTTTGGTCGTAAAAATCCTTATAGGAATATTATACACAATAATTAGGCTATTATAATACCACTTAAGCCATTTCCTCTAGCTGGGCCTACAGTTGAATTTTACAACATCAGATTGCAGATTCAAAATTGCCCAAGTGAACGACAATAAGACTGGAAAATAGCAAGAAGAAAAACACACTTACCCAAAATATTATGTTAAATCCAAAAATAAAATATTTGATGCAGCAACTGACTTCATGGCCTTTAAAATGTTTTCCTGACATGCTTGAATGTCATACAGTTGGGTTTCATAGACTGATAAATATACCGGATCATAGGCTCGCAGGCGGCAGGTTCAGCTCCTCGGCGATCCAATTCTTGGAACTTGCTGTCTGCTCGGTTCACCCAAATAAAATAAACATACTGTAGCCTATCCCTCGACACAGATGTCACGCTGATAATGAAAGTAGAATAATGCACAATTCTAACACTGTAAATAGCAAACAAACGTCAACCTATCCACTCTGCGTTTACAACTAACGGGACCTCTCGGTTGTCACCGATCAAATCGGATAATCGTTCCCCCACAGTTATGGCTGCGTTTTTAAAGAACTACAGCTACAACCAATCAGATGTTTGACTGTTAAGTAGTGGGTTGTTCTTCCTCTTCCTGCTCTTCCTGCCCAATTTTAGCTCGAACCCCTAGTTACCCTAGTGGTTAATAGTGTTTGGCGGTTAATAGTGTTTGGCCAATAACCGAAAGGTTGCTGGTTCGAATCCCTAAACCAGCAATGTGAAGAAAGAAGACATTCTGCCCTTAAGCAAGACATTGACCCCTAGGCTGCGATATTTTTTAATGCCTGGTTTAGACTTGACATTTGATAGCTGGAATTTTGTCCACATAAATCTGTGGTTCACTGGCCCTATGGGAGGAAAGGCTAAATTCCGAATCAAACCCAACCCGCGCCGAGCCCCGAACCCTACAAGCACCATTGTAGATCTGAAAGGATCAGATAGGTACAATATGTAAATTAGCCTATAATATAATATACATTTGTAAAAAAAACTGTTTTGCTGCACTTCCAAACGACAAGTCTTATTACAAAATGCCCGTTTGTGTAATGTATTCGATTGATTCTTTGTTCTAATGCTTGTATTGGTTGGACTAAAAGCTCTTGAGTTGTAGCACATGTAGTAAACAGGAGGACATTTTTCAAGTGTATTTTTTATTCACCCACCACACCAGAACATACCAACCCTCGTTCATAGATTTCTCAAAACATAAAATGACCCTAATCCTTTTCTCCCAGGTCTACTAGCCGGTCTTCTAGCAGGCATCCTATTTCAGATTCAATAAGCAATTTCGCCCTCCAGTGGCTAGGATAGGTAAATACTGTATGTGGGAGCTGGTTTCAAGGCTTAGCCTGTGGCTGGCATGTGCAGCTCTCTGCCCTTGCGTCTCTAAACTCCTGGATTATGACGTCATCCGTTTCACTCCTATACATCACGGTGAGAGATGACAGCTCAAGTGGAACACAGTTGGAGCTGAAATTGAAGGAAACGAAATATTACAACTACAGTAACGTAGTTGTAGGGTCGCAAAATTCCTGCAACAGAAATCCTGGTTGGAAGACTCCCAGAATCAGGAGAGAATTAGGCAGGAAATCAGGGATCCTCCATCCGGGATTTTCTAGAAAACCTGGGAATTTTGGTAAAATTACCAGAATTTTGCAACCCTAATTACAACAATCCTGCAGAATAATATTGTCCTAGTGGATATGAAACTATACAAAGTGAATGTCTATTCTGATTGATAAAGGCCAAACGCAGTAATTACGCCAACAGTGAAACAGAAGAATTGCTTTAAAGTTTTTTTGCTAGCCAGCCAATTATGTTGTAAATTACTTCACAATAAGATGATAGATACATCAGTGCATAAGTGATAATGCACCGATGTATCATCTTATTGTCAAGTAATTTTTATGCACATCAACCATGACCACTGATTTGACCTTATCAACTATATGGGTCATGCAAAAGGCAAAGTGCAATATCTACAATTTAAATGTGTTTATTCAACTCTGTTGTTTTTTCTGTTTGATGGAAACAGCTTGAGAGTTCCAACTACATTCCAACTATACTTAATGGTGTTATGTAGTTGTGTTTCCATGTATTGAATGTTGTTGTAGTAACCCACAAGCATTTTTTTTTTGCCATGAGGTAAGGACTATTTCATCACGCAGAACATTTATATTAAAAAATACATATATCTACAATCTAAATGTGTTTATCCAATTTTCTTGTTGTCTTTCTGTTTGACTTGGTATGGTCATTTATTTCATTTATGGGTCATAGGTCATGGTTGATATGCATAAAAATGACTTCCTAATAAGATGATACATCAGTGCATTATCACTTATCTACCTACGACATATTGTATTTGTCTGGACAGCAAATAACTTTAAAGCCATTTTTTTTCTTCAGTTTCACTGTTTACCTATTTACTGCTCTTTGTCTTCGCATGGCAGAGCGGGTAACTGCAGTCACAACATGGTGAAACAAAGTACAAGTGCAGTAACTTCAGTTACTGCTGTTTTCCTTGGGTTTTCCTTAGATTTCGTAGGTACTGCAAATTTCATGCTCCATTTTCTTTGAAACTGAACATAATTGAACCAGGACACTGTCACAAGATAAAACAGATACTACAAAGCCTCATTTCAGTCTTAACAACATTTTGACAAAGTGTAGTTACTGCGTTTTGCCTTTGTATGGCAGTATTGTCTACAAATAGCTACACAAAGGCTACTACAGTATCTGTGGTGAATACTGGATATCGAGTTCTCAACACATACCTATTCACTGATCTCTCCTCAGGTGATGTTTTCCTTGGTCTAAATCCTTCTATGGACACTTCTGAATTCCCAATGTGGCAGGTACCTCTGAAATGGGATAACGCTCGGATTATAAACACATCCAAGGTTATGTATTGGATGATCACTTCACGACCCAGTCAGCGGGCAAAACTGACTGCAATGACATCATCACTTGGGTAGTTAAGTCATCATTTACAGTGAGCTCCAAAAGTATTGTGACAGTGACACATTTTGTTATTATTTTGGCTCCAGTACTTTGGATTTAAAATTATGCAATGACTATGAGGTTAAAGTGCAGACTGTCCAATTTAATTTGAGGGTATTTCCATCCATATTGGTTGAACCGTTTAGAAACTACAGTACTTTTTGTACATAGTCCCCCCATTTTAGGGGACCAAAAGTATTGGGGCAAATTCACGTACGTGTATTAAAGTAGTACAAAGTTAAGTATGATATTTGTGCTTCTGTCATTTTCTCACTCATCATTATTCACGATTTATTCAGAATTATCTGTAATCATGGTAGCATCCACATGAATGTGTTAAGAAGCATATTCTGTTTTTATTTACAAAAAAAGGGACTCCAAAATGACACAATACATTATTTACCATTCATTTCTATTGGGCACAAAATAATCTGAAACACAACCAGAACAAACAGCAATGAATGCAACAAATTTGTAGAGTCACAGGCTAGAGTCACAGGTAGTCACTGTGTACCAGGAATAGGGAACCAAATATTTAACCTTTTATTACTTTAATAAACATATAAGTGAATTTGTCCCTATACTTTTGGAGCTCAATGTATGTTTGTGTGACGTTCCCACCTGCAGAAGGTAGCATTGAACCCTGACGGCTGTAGGATCCAGTTTGCCAGATCGCCCTGGTTGAAGTCAACATAGCGGTGATAGAGCCGACACTGTGGGTCAGAGCTGGCATCAAAGCGGCGGCGCTTGTAGCCATTTCGTTTGGCCAGGAAGAGGCTCCTCCTCTCGTGGCTCCTCGTCCTCGTGCGGCAGTGCTGGCGCTGTCTCCGCTCAGGCCGGAACCCATTGGTGGCAGCCGTCGTCTGGGGGCGAAGCGGCCTAGCCCGGTACACCACCAGCAGGGGCTCGCTGAGGGAGCCACCTCCCAGGCAGTAGAGGCTCTGGGTCAGGGCCTCATGAAGCACCAGGCTCCCACTCTCGTCCGTGTAGCGCAGCTGGAAGCCCACCACGTCCAGAGGCATGGAGGAGAACATGAAGGGGGACACGTCGAACACGTCATAGCCAGACGGGGGTAGCTGATCCAGGGTCAGGATCCTCTCCTCGAGGGGAGGGCTCACGCTCAGGCCACTCGCACCCCGGGTCAGGCTGTGCAGGGACACTGTGACACTGAGGGGGTCGGGGTGGAGGGTCTTGCGGAGCAGGACGAGCTCAGCCACGGCCATAGAAGGCTTCAGGTGGGAGACGTTGAACCAGATCCATCCTGCGGGGGCATGCGGTGGGCCTGCTTGGTCCATGGAACATAAAGAGAGACCATGTTAATCAATCTAGTTGATTGCATCCAAAGTTGGCTCACAGCACAGAACACACAAAATACAGGCATCAATTAATAACATCACATACACAACCTGGAACAACTATGGTATAATAAAGCTGATATTAGCTAACTGCAAGCTAGAATTGTTTTCAGGACTAACAGGAATTTCACTAGCTAATAAGACATTAAACATATTGTTCATATTCCATATGAGGACCAATCAATGTCAGGAAAATATCTTATTTACGGTATAACGGTTTCAAGTTAGGCTCCTACCCAGAACACTCCGGAAACTCTGCACCAGTGTTCCATCAGAGCTTCCCAAGTCTCGGGCCTCTTGTGTGTCCAGAAGCTGATAGACCTGTCTCATGTAGGGGTGCGGTTTGGCCACATGGGGTGCAGACAGCTTATTGATGTGCAGCATCTCCAGAATGGCTTTGCCCAGCTCCTCATTCTCCTCGATGGCACCTTCCAGGTCATCTGTGAGCAATAGGCCCCAGGCACAATTCAACAGGAGAAGGAACAGCATTTTCATGTAAGCACCTCAAACAGGCAGCTCAACAATCAAACCTTGGATTCAGCGGTAGACTAATCCACCTAAAAGGCTCATTTGAACCTTCGATAAGAAACAAATCCAACTTCACAAACAGACTTTGGGGAACAGAGCCGGTGTCTTATCGTCCTCTTGTCTGATCAAAGAATGGTGCGAAACGGTCAAGCCTCAATCTCACGCCCCAGAAGGACAGAAAGGACCGAAAGGCGGGTCCACTCACTAATTGGGTCGTTAGAACTCCAGGAACCGTCAGAACTTTGCGAAAGCAATTAGGGATCACACAGAGAACCTCTGGAATGTCACACTCCATTTGACAAGCATCATTATGGTGACTGTGTCTGCAATGGGGGCTGAGTACAACATTGTTCCCCCGTTTGGTTTTGGAATTTAAAAAGCACTGCGATTTTCAGTTGCTGCTGCTAAAAGTATGATCAAATATTGGATACCGTGTCATTTTATTCTAGAGACCGAATATTTTTTTGCAGCACAATGGGTTGCATAAATTGTCAGATATCCGAACCAGAATATAGTTTTAGTCCACCCTAAAAACTGTGGGAACGTTCCACATAAAAGACAAGGCATTATTGTAAGGGTCAACAAGCACTTTATATGCGATGCCTCAATTGATGTTTTACATGTTTCGACTTTTCCCTCGCTCCACAAAAGATAACAACCGTGAGAACAAAACCTGTTTGAAGAAGATGCATGTTTTTTTTTAAATTAAACATTAGAAAATACTTTACAGTTGGACAGGCAGTCAAGGCCCTCGTTTGTGCCCTTAAGGAGTCTAACAAAATCACATTTTTAGGAACAGAATACCCAATCAGTCAGTTCATAAGTAACACAATACTCTCATGACTTATTTTACCTTACGTTTGTCATTAAATAAAAGTGTCAATAGAGGGGGCTAATTCACTGGACTCAGCCTGAAAGAAGCAGATCATCAAGGGTCCCTGAACCTTCATTTAATTCAGAGATGCAGCTGTGCTCCATAGCTGTAGGGATGCTCTAAACGTACAGACAGACAAACATGATTCCACCCTTACGACTACCATAAAAATGTTTATCTAAACACCCCAAATCTGTGGTAGAAACAGATGATTATTATTATTATTTTTTTGGGGGCAACTACAACTTCCTAAAGAAGTGAATAAAAAGCTTTAGTACCAGCTTGCTAACAAATCACTAATCTGTTTTATATTAACTGGCTGATGAAGGATTAATTTGGTGCCTCAGTGCTCTGGAGGAGGGTGTTGCCAGGCAGGGCGGAAAGGCTATCGGTTACTACCCTGTGTGTGTATGTGCATGCACGTGTGAGTGAGTGCGTGCGTGTGCACTCATCTATGTATATATGTCAGCATCAGGAGTTAAAGCTGGTTCCACTTATGTACATCTTACACAAACTGTACGCCCTAAAGGGACTGAGAGAGTAACAAACAGTTTCTCAGGGACTGAGCTAGCTAAATAACTGTTTTGGCGCATACCCCCTTTTAGATTTGTCTTCTATTTTATTCAGTTCTAAACTTTCGGATACACGTAACAGATTATCTGTTACAGTTTCTCGGAAGAATTTTAGAAAAGTTAGAGCTCATGTTATATGGAATAATAAATTCTTAGAAAAAAAGGTTTCAAAAGGGTACTTCGGCTGTCCACACAGGAGAACCATTTTTGGTTCTTTCCCTTTGTGGAAAGGGTTCTACATGGAACCCAAAATAGTTCTACCTGGAACCAAAAAAGGGTTCTTCAAAGAGTTATCCTATGGGGACAGCCGAAGAACCCTTTTGGGTTCTAGATAGCACTTTTCTTTTTATATAAGAGTATATACAGTGGGGCAAAAAAGTATTTAGTCAGCCACCAATTGTGCAAGTTCTCCCACTTAAAAAGATGAGAGAGGCCTGTAATTTTCATCATAGGTACACTTCAACTATGACAGACAAAATGAGAAGAAAAAATCCAGAAAATCACATTGTAGGATTTTTAATGAATTTATTTGCAAATTATGGTGGAAAATAAGTATTTGGTCACCTACAAACAAGCAAGATTTCTGGCTCTCACAGACCTGTAACGTCTTCTTTAAGAGGCTCCTCTGTCCTCCACTCGTTACCTGTATTAATGGCACCTGTTTGAACTTGTTTTCAGTATTATAGACACCTGTCCGCAACCTCAAACAGTCACACTTCAAACTCCACTATGGCCAAGACCAAAGAGCTGTCAAAGGACACCAGAAACAAAATTGTAGACCTGCACCAGGCTGGGAAGACTGAATCTGCAATAGGTAAGCAGCTTGGTTTGAAGAAATAAACTGTGGGAGCAATGTGGGTAACTGTGGGGCGGCAGGGTAGCCTAGTGGTTAGAGCGTTGGACTAGTAACCGAAAGGCTGCAAGTTTGAATCCCCGAGCTGACAAGGTACAAATCTGTCGTTCTGCCCATGAACAGGCAGTTAACCCACTGTTCCTAGGCTGTCATTGAAAATAAGAATTTGTTCTTAACTGACTTGCCTAGTAAGATAAAATTAAAATTAGGAAATGGAAGACATACAAGACCACTGATAATCTCCCTTGATCTGGGGCTCCACGCAAGATCTCACCCTGTGGGGTCAGAATTATCACAAGAACGGTGAGCAAAAATCCCAGAACCATACGGGGGGACCTAGTGAATGATCTGCTGGGACCAAAGTAACAAAGCCTACCAGGGACTCAAATCCTGCAGTGCCAGATGTGTCCCCCTGCTTAAGCCAGTACATGTCCAGAACGTCTGAAGTTTGCTAGAGAGCATTTGGATGATCCAGAAGAAGATTGGGAGAATGTCATATGGTCAGATGAAACCAAAATCTAACTTTTTGGTAAAAACTCAACTCGTCATGTTTGGAGGACAAAGAATGCTGAGTTGCATCCAAAGAACACCATACCTACTGTGAAGCATGGGGGTGGAAACATCATGCTTTGGGGCTGTTTTTCTGCAAAGGGACTAGGACGACTGATCCGTGTAAAGGAAAGAATAAATGGGGCCATGTATCGTGAGATTTTGAGTGAAAACCTCCTTCCATCAGCAAGGGCATTGAAGATGAAACGTGGCTGGGTCTTTCAGCATGACAATGATCCCAAACACACCGCCCGGGCAAAGAAGGAGTGGCTTCGTAAGAAGCATTTCAAGGTCCTGGAGTGGCCTTGCCAGTCTCCAGATCTCAACCCCATAGAAAATCTTTGGAGGGAGTTGAAAGTCTGTGTTGCCCAGCAACAACCCCAAAATATCACTGCTCTAGAGGAGATCTGCATGGAGGAATGGGCCAAAATACCAGCAACAGTGTGTGAAAACCTTGTGAAGCCTTACAGAAAACGTTTGACCTCTGTCATTGCCAACAAAGGGTATATAACAAAGTATTGAGATAAACTTTTGTTATTGGCCAAATACTTATTTTCCACCATAATTTGCAAATAAATTCATTAAAAATCCTACAATGTGATTTTCTGGATTTTTATTTCTCATTTTGTCTGTCATAGTTGAAGTGTACCTGTGATGCAAATTACAGGCCTCTCTCATATTTTTAAGTGGGAGAACTTGCACAATTGGTGGCTAACTAAATACTTTTTTGCCCCACTGTAAGAGTCAGGGTTAGACATAGAAAAAGTGTGACTGGGCCTCCAGAGTGGCGCAGCTGTGCCAGCTGTCATCAAGGCAAAGGGTGGCTACTTTGAAGAATCTCAAATATAAAATATATTTGATTTGTTAAACACTTCTTTGGTTTCTACATGATTTCATAGTTTTGATGTGTTCACTATGATTTTACAATGTAGAAAATAGTCAAAATAAAGAAAAACCCTTGAATGAGTAGGTGTGTCCAAACTTTTGACTGGTACTGTATAGTTTTGATTTACATTTGGTTGAGTTGTCAACTAATGTGAATTCAATGTGACATCAACCAAAGATGTCACCATGTCATCACTTACAAAGAAATATTGCAGTTTTGAAACTGCATTAGCTGCAGTCCCCTGTGGTATTTTGTACTGCAGTCGAACTGCAGTTATACTGCACTCTAACTGCAATATTTTTTCATAAAGGTTTGGATTTAGGCTTAAAGTTGAGTGACAAAAATACCTAATTCTCTTATGTTGATTCAACATCATCACATTTGTTGTTGTTGTTGTTTAGTACGGAGAAAACATTTTGAAACATGTTGAATAGGTGAGCTACAACCTGAACTTGTCCATTAAGAATGCACATTTTTGTATTAGGTTGAAAATCATTTTTGCTATTGTAAGACCTGTTGAACTCACCTGGTCTCAAGTCATACATAATTACTGCAGTGCGGAAGAACTGTAGTTGTTTGCTCATCTATCTGTCATGTTTTGTCTTTGGTTATATTGTCTTGTCATTGTGCTTTCCCTTCTGTTCGTTTCCCCCTGCTGGTCTTATTAGGTTCGTTCCCTCTTTCTATCCCTCTCTCTCCCCCTCCCTCTCTCTCTTCTCTCTATCGTTCCGTTCCTGCTCCCAGCTGTTCCTCATTCTCCTAACTCACTCATTTACTCTTTTCACACCTGTTCCCTATTTTGCCCTCTGATTAGAGCCCCTATTTCTCCCCTTGTTTTCCGCTTCTGTCCTTGTCGGATCCTTGTATGATGTTCACTGTTCTGTGTCCTTGTCTCGCCCTGTCGTGTTTTGTCTTCTTCAGATGCTGCGTGTGAGCAGGTGTCTTAGTCTGCTACGGTCGGTGCCTTCCCGAAGCAACCTGCAGTCTATGGTCGAGTCTCCAGTCAGTCCTCGTTACTACGAGTGGATTTAAGTTTTTCCTGTTTTGTTTTCTCCTTGATATTTCCAGGATTATTACTTTTGGCATTTACTGGAATAAAGACTCTGTTTTCGTTAAGTCGCGTTTGGGTCCTCATTCACCAGCATAACACCATCTGTATGGGCGAACAAGACAGTGGTTCAGAAAAAGCTTTCCAAACAGCCCAAGTGTTTTCCCTGCATGGAACACATTCTCAGGCGGCATCTGTGCATAGGTTAGGAGTAGGTTAGCTGACCTGCAAAGCAAGCTTTTAAAAGATGTGTTGTTTCATATTTCCAGATGTTATCACTGTTCTATGATTACAGAAGGTCACAAAAATAAACTTACGGGGGGTAGTGAAAGAGGAAATGGGAGCAACACAAACACAGATAAACTAGAAAAATATACTCAGAAGATGTTTTTCCAGCTTGTTTTTTTTTTGTGTGTGTGTGGCCATAATCAGATGTGAAATATTAGTCCACCTCAACCTCACTCCCAGTATATAATGACAAAGTTCTTAGTAGATAAACTACAAAATATGCTCAGAAGATGTTTTTTTGCCTGTTTTTTTTGTGTGTGTGTGGCCATAATCAGATGTGAAATATCATTCTCTTTCAGCCCACTCCTAGTATATAATGACAAAGGTCTTGGTCCAAGCACACAGCACTAGGAGCACTTAGAGGAACCCTTTGATCTGAGCTCTCGGTGTTTGTCTTTGGTTCTTTCCGCTCTGTTTAGTCTCTTCCCTTTTTGGTCAGCCTTCTTCTCAACCTCCCCTCCAAGGGGGACCACCCCCCTCCCGAACACACGCACATGCACAGGCTTGTTTTCCCTCCCTCCTTCCTCTCTCCTTTTTCTCTCTCTCTCTCTTCGTGGGGTGTGGATTGACATTTAGGAGTGAGCAAGGTTCTCTGTCAATTAGACAGTTGCTGTGGGAAGCGGAGAGGAGTGCATGAACAGAGGGAGCTCCTGGTGGGAAAGAGAGGGAGAAGGAGCTATGAACTAATAAGGTAAGGGCATGTCAGTCAGTCTGTCTTGCTGTTGGCTTTACTACTTGGCAGTCAATTCAGCTTCATTTTTATTTGTCCCCTTAGGGCAATCAGTATGTGGAGGAGTTCCGTAAAAGTTGATGAGATGTGAGTTCCCTTAGGGCAATCGGTATGTGGAGGAGTTCCGAAAAGTTGATGAGATGTGAGTTCCCTTAGGGCAATCGGTATGTGGAGGAGTTCCGAAAAGTTGATGAGATGTGAGTTCCCTTAGGGCAATCGGTATGTGGAGGAGTTCCGAAAAGTTGATGAGATGTGAGTTCCCTTAGGGCAATCGGTATGTGGAGGAGTTCCGAAAAGTTGATGAGATGTGAGTTCCCTTAGGGCAATCGGTATGTGGAGGAGTTCCGAAAAGTTGATGAGATGTGAGTTCCCTTAGGGCAATCGGTATGTGGAGGAGTTCCGAAAAGTTGATGAGATGTGAGTTTTCTTACTAAAAGACAAAGTTGTGATCTGCAGTGGTCTGGCTTGTCATTTAAAGTTTTCATAGTGGGAAACATTCCAGGAAAAGAAAGGGAATGGCGAGTTGTATAAAACAAACAAGGTTGGTCCACTGGATCTGTTATCAATCTCTGATCGGTTGTGTAAAGGAAGAATGGTCTGAATGATGGTACTTCAAGCTACCAGGAGATCAGGAATGAGCAGCCCCCCCCCCCCGCTCACACACTTCTAAAAAGCACACTCAAACCTTTCTAAAAAGAATGTGTCGTTTTCATGAGAAAGCTGCCTCTTAAAGCAACAACAAATATCACAATAAAGTGGTTGTGCAAACCTAAAGTCAGTGCATGAGTCTAGGCTAGGGCATTAGTTGTTGGACTCTAGTCTTTCATGCGGTTCTCTTACTGCATGGTCTTCTTCAGACATGTTATTGTGTGCCCTAGTTAAGACAGAGAGGCGGCTGTGAGTCTTCAGCAGTAGTACACTGTATGACCTTCATGTTCTTCACAATAGAGTGAGCTTGAAATTTGACTGTTAAGTTTGTTTTGCGTGTCACTTTTCCAGGAGTTCGTCACGGACCACTTACGCGAGTCACCTTGACTGAGCTCAGTAGTTATACTGCAAATGTTCAAAGACACTCAAAAAATTTCCTGAAGCATTTTAATGAAACGTGTTGGCAGTTTTGTTTCCGTTCTGTTTTTGAAGTCAAATATATGAAGACACATCACTCCTACATTTCCTCCCTTTGTATCAATCTCATGGACTGGGACTTAGTAAACTCCTCTCTCTTGTCATAAGAAGTCTGGGACACATCACAACTTGGCTGTTGGACGAATATGCTGGCTGCTTCTTTTCTCTCTCTCTCACTCTCTCTCTCTCTTTCGCACGCTCTCTCTCTCTCTGACTCCTCTTTCTTTGGAAATTGCTGGCTGCTCAGGAGCCTGTCATTACGGAGATGAGACGCAGTGCAGTGGGGCTTGGCTGTTGAGCGGAGGCAGCTGATCACCAGGCATTCCCAGCTGTGGAGAAGACCCGCTTGTCAAAGGGTAGCGCTACATTCCCATCTCTGCAAGACGCAAATTATACACTCAGTTGAACACTGAGAACTGGCCACGGAAGTGATAGTTTGTGTCAACTTGTCTTTGAAGAGGTACAGTGGTGATGACTTTGATCTTGGCGAGATGGATTCTCCGGAGTTCGGACGCTTGATTCAAAAGTTCTAGTAAATACAGCTTGGTCTTATACTAAACCAGTAAGGGATCTATTTGATAGTATGATTCCGTTTGACATCACGAGATCCCTCTAGATTGAAATAGACATACTGTATCTACAGACATTCCACCACGTTTGCCTCACAACCCATATCATGCAGCCCCTCTCCTCAATACGAATCCTGATTTTACAGTCAGGCCTCGTATGCTGTCCTGTGTCCTCCCAATCTGACCCCCCACCAATCAGGTACCGGAACTGTGTTGCGTCAGTGAGCATTCAGGAGGGCACTGGCCACCCACCTAGCATGCTCTGGGATATGTCAGTCGTAGGATCACATGACCAGTCCAGTATCACATTACACAATTCAACTCACACAATCATGTAAACACAGACGCATATGCACACACACAAGCACAAATACGAGTAAAACAGTCTCCTCCCCAATGTACAAATAAAAAAGCATGGGACAATTCTCATCATGCCTGGCCTTACAGACCTCATTTCACAAATCAATGTCCATTCCCAGGTCTAATGACTTCTAACTGGCCTGGTTGGAAATAACCGTGTCCCATATCCAGCCTCCTGCAAAACATTACTGGATAAAATCACAGTTTATTCCAGAATGAATACCAGTTTCATTGATGAAAGCAGACACACATGAACCGACGCCAGGTCGTACTCCAGTTTCAGTTGGAAAAAAAGTGCATCTAATTGTGAGACCTTACGTTGGACTGACACAGAGCAGATGTCTGGGCTGTGCTATGACGGGCATAGAGAGCTGTGAGCTTGAGGTGATGACAGAGGGATTGCATCACACTCCTGGGGGACAGCAAAGTTCAACTCTCGGGGCCCAGGGTCCATGGCCATCCTGGAGCTGATGCTTTGCAGACACACACCTGTATGTCTTAAACAGACACCTGGACATGTGTTTTCATTCTGGTTGGTATAGGATAAGATTTCTATCCAAGACACTGGCTATTCTTCTGTCCCAACAATGAAACGGTTGAACTGTCTTCAACCGTAATTGACTGACTTTTATTAGGCCTCCGTTATCTCACCGCTGTGCGACTGCTTTTGAGATAACTTCCTACAGTAAAAACACACCCGATTCCAACTGAACTGAAAGTGAAGCTTCCACCATACTTGTCAAGCTCCTTCCTCAAACTATAATCACAAACAAAGAACAGGGGCGAGGGGGGGAAGCTGCATGCTTCAGTTGGTTAAGAGGGTCACAGACCCAGTTGGAGTTTTACTGCAGTTAGAAGTTTGACAAATGAATTTCTGTGTGACTGACGTCAACAAGAAGCCATTCCACTCCATTATTATGTGTTTTTCTTAGCCCACACAGGCTCCTTTCAACACTGGTGCACTGAACATGTTCCAAACCTCCCTGTGAATGCCTCCAACCGAGGTTAACCTTATAATCAGAGTCAGGTTTGGTTAAAAACGTGTCGCGTCTTGCTCTCAGTACAATGCCAGTGGTTTACGCTGCTGGTAAGATCATTTTCAAGGAGTTTTGAGGGGTAAACAGTGTCAGAAATGTGTGAGAAGCTTACTTCAGATTGGTGTCTCTTAGGTTTTTTTTGTAAAGCCTCAATCCACTGGGCGCAGACGTCAGTTCAACGTCTAGTTTCGATTTAGGTTGTGTTGAGTTGTGAATTCAACATGAAGTCAAGCAAAAATGTCCCCCCGTTATTGGATTTAGGTTCAAAGTTGGGTGGAAAAAAAAGACGAAATCCTCTTACATTGATGACTTTTTGTAAATACAATCAGTTTTCCACGTTGAGTCAATGTCATCACATAGATCTTTTTAGTTGAAATGACGTGGAAACAACGTTGATTCAACCAGTTTTTGCCCAGTGGGTGAAAGCACTTGAACACACAATACTATATGTATCCCTTTATTATCCACGGAATCCTTTTGAGTTGGTCTGTTGTTTAGGAAACACCATTGGCATTGTTGGTCTGTTTGGTTTGGTGTCACATATATTTGGGTTCACTGGACGGACTTACAGTAGTGAAAGTCAGGTGAATAAGCTCTTCTTTGGCTTTAACCTACAGAAGTATCAGTGAGCGCTGTTTCACTGACCCAGTGAGCAGAGACAAGCTAGCGAAGTGAGCAAGATTGTCTTAACTGCACATTCCAGCTGGTGATTTGTGTGTTAATATGTATGTGAGGGGGATGCCAGGTCTCGACATAAAGATGTTGGCTATGTGAATGTTGAGAGAAGACCAAAGTCCAGAGTAAAGAGCGTAGATCAAACTGTCTCAGAGAGATAGCAGCTAATCCACCACTGTCTCTCTCCCATCAGCATGTAAACACACAAGCACTATTCTCAGCACATAACAGGTGATATTTCACACCATTATCAGTACAGTGAAAATAAGTCCTCCCTGATCACACATTGCTCTGATTCTCAGAGCTTTACCAGGGGTGTGTTCATTAGGTCACACAATGGAAAACATTTAAAAATGTTTTTAAACATTTTGCAATGGAAAATGGAAATTAGCATAGTAGTTCCTCCCCGTTTGGCGCTTTTCTTCCGTTTAGTGCCGAATGAACAAAACCCAGGCCCAAGGAGTGATGTTTACCCTGGAGCCTCTCTTTGTGGGGATGCAGGATATAGGGGCCGGGGCAGATGGTTGGAGTGGGCGGTTAGTGATGGGAAAGGTCCCTGGTGTTAAGCTGTGCCTTTAATTTGGCCCTTTCCCCCTTACAAATAGAGCCTAATCCTTTCCCTGTTAGGATTCTCCTTGGACAACCGGGTTGTATTCATTAGGCACCAAATAGAAGAAAATGGTCTTAAAAACAGTGATAGGTTGTCCAATAAGAAGCGCTCATTTCCGTTTTACATTACAAAATGTTTTTCAATGTTTTCTGTTGCATGCCCTAATGAATACCACCCAGTATTGGAGAGGCTCCCCTTACAGGACACAGGAAATGTCCCTTAGGGAACATCTGAGGATTCTGACTTCTTGGTCTGACCGTTTCAAGTTGAGGCCCTTTTTTTACGAAGCAAACTGGGTCTTTTAATTGCTAATAGATTGAGCTCTGACCAAAGCCAATGCACGCTGGGAAAGTGCACGCCTCCAGGAAACTGAGTTTCTCACAGTTTCAAAGACGTTACCCTAAAATGTGATGTATAGTTCCTTAGCCTTGGTGCCAGCTTGAAAAATTTGTTTGGGTTCCAAATCTGTTTGTGCTATAGTATCTTGCCAACTCCTACTGCACAAACATATCTGGGACCAGACCAAGACAGATCCATCCCCATCAGCACAGTAAATAGCCCTTTGAATTGGCCCTGGCACTAATTATTTTTAGCTCTGGCACCAAGACGGCTGCAGACTGGAGGGCAAGCCGTGGCTGGGTTGGGTTGGGCTGGGAGGTGCACCAGTGTGCTGTAGCCCCAGGCAGCAGAACACTTTGCCCATGTGCTAACAGCTAACGCACCAAGGAGCATCTGGAAATAAGCAGGTTGCATCAGGAAATACTGTCATTACCACCAACTGGCACTTGCCTTCAGGCTAAGGCCAAGTTCCAAGGTCTCCAGAAGGGGAGAGCAGGGAAAAGGAAAGAACACAGTCACCGGGGTTAGAATTAAAATGGCGGGTGTTAACTACAAAAACACAGCCGCCTTTAAATGGTCAATTGAATGGCTGCAACACTTACACATGTCAGTCATGCTTTGAATGGCGTATTGCAAAGGTATTGTACCGTGCTTGGAAGTGGTTGGTAACGTAAGATCAGTATTAGATCTGAACATTTCAAAGTGCAGAGCTAAAACAGTCACTCTGTCCTAGGTCATGTTAAGTAGGGACATTTTTTAAAAACATTTTGAATTGGGGAAGTACAACTTGAAGTTGTCCATTAAGGATGCACATTTGATCTTTCGGTTGGAAATCAATTTTGCTAAGGTATGACCTACTGAACTCCCCTGGTCTCAAGGTATACATGATTACTGTAGTAAGGAAGGACTGCAGTTGCACCTTCAAGGAAATCATTCAGAGCAGAGGAAGCCAATTGATTCATGATGTGGTGACTGTGAGCACCCGGGCAGCATCCTGAAATGCACCCTATTCCCCATATAGTACACAACTTTTGACCCATAGAGCTCTGGTCAAAAGTAGTGCATTATTGTAAGGAATAGGAGTCAGGTGTTGACGAGTGTAAAGCTTGATACCATTAGCCAAATATTCAGACATATTAAACCATTTATATTAAAATTATACTGGAACTTTTTCACCCATATCCCCCTCAAACTATTATGTTTCTAGGTATCATGCATGTTTTCAGAAACAGTTACGTGAATGGCCAATATTTCAACTCTCTCAATTGTCCATGGAGGCCGAGTGATTTTCCATTGTCACAAACACACCCAAATGATGTTCAACTAGTAGTATTTAGTATGCCATTGGGCATCCCTACTCAGGTAACGGTCTAAATCACTCCTAACCGAATATGGTTCAAATAGACTAATGTTTCATGCTCTGAGATTAAGTTCTATGATGGGAAAGCAACAAAGTTAAAACTAGACCGTCAGAAATCTGCTTAAGGGGGCTTCTGATGTCTCCCCACAGGCCTAGGCCTCAGTCCATCTCATACCGTCCCATAGTGCTTTGCACATAGTCTTAAAGGCCCCACATCAGGTCAGCCATTTGTATTTGGCAGTGTGTTGTGAGTGTGTATGTGTGGTTTAGGTCAGTGAGATAGTGGTTAGAGTGTTCGAGAACCTCAGGTCAGTCATCATCAACATGCCCTGGAGAGACAGCCAAGTCAGTCATGTGCCAGTTGCATGGGTGGCAAAAGGGCTTCTTCCACACGGCTCCTGATAGTCACACTAAACTGTCTGTTGAAAAACCATATGAGTAATGTTGGTTGTCAAATTTTTCTGCTATCACCTGTCTTTCAGGGTCACTTTCTATTTTGAGCCATAGACCGATAAGTCGTCCGGTCTTAGAAAGTGTGTTTATGGCTGCAGAGGATAGACCTCATTTGAAAGCAGAACTTTTGGAGGTGCATGGTACTGGATTGCTTATACAGTGCATTCGGGAAGTATTCAGACCCCTTGACATTTTCCACATTTTGTTACGTCACAGCCTTATTCTAAAATGTATTCAATATTTTTTTCCCTCATCATTCTACGCACAAAACCCCATAATGACAGAGCAAGAACAGGTTTTTGAAATATCATATTTGCATACACCACCATTCAAAAGTTTGGAGTCACTTAGAAGTGTCCCTTATTTTTGAAAGAAAAGCATATTTGTTGTCCATTAAAATAACATCAAATTGATCAGAAATACGGTGTAGACATTCTTAATGTTGTAAATGACTATTGTAGCTGGAAATGGCAGATTTTTTAAACGGAATATCTAGATACAGAGGCGTACAGAGGCCCATTATCAGCAACCATCACTCCTGTGTTCCAATTGCACGTTGCGTTAGTTAATCCAAGTGTATCATTATAAAAGGCTAATTGATCATTAGAAAACCCTTTTGCAATTATATTAGCACAGTTGAAAACTGTTGTCTGATTAAAGAAGCAATAAAACTGGTCTTCTTTAGACTAGTTGAGTATCTGGAGTTTCAGCATTTGTGGGTTAAATTACAGGCTCAAAATGACTAGAAACAAAGCACTTTCCTCTGAAACTCGTCAGTCTGTTCTTGTTCTGAGAAATGAAGGCCTTTCCTTGCGAGAAATTGCCAAGCAACTGAAGATCTCGTAGAACATTGTGTACTATTCCCTTCACAGAACAGCACAAACTGGCTCTAACCAGAATAGAAAGAGGAGTGAGAGGCCCCAGTGCACAACTGAGTAAGAGGACACATATATTAGAGTTTCTAGTTTGAGAAACAGACGCCTCACAAGTTCTCAACTGGCAGCTTTATTAAATAGTACCCGCAAAGCACCAGTCTCATCATCAACAGTGAAGAGGCGACTCCAGGTTCCTCTAGTGTAGTCTAGTGTCTGTGTTTTTTTGCCCATCTTAATATTTTATTTTTATTGGCCAGTCTGAGATATGGCTTTTTCTTTGCAACTCTGCCTAGAAGGCCAGCATTCCGGAGTCGCCTCTTCACTGTTGAATATTTTTGCGATTTTTCAAAATTGTTCTGTTTTTTATTTTTAATAAATGTGAGAAAAAAAAATCTAAAAACGTGTTTTTTCACTTTGTAATTATGGGGTATTGTGTGTAGATTGATGAGGGGAATACAATTATTATTATTTTTAAATAATGCTTAAAGTAACAAAATGTGGAAAAAGGGAAGGGGTCTGAATACTTTTCGAATGCACTGTATGAAGGAGGGAAGGAGGGAGGGGGGGAGGGAGGGAGGGAAGGAGTCATCCTACATGAGGAGGGAGTAAAAATGACTGAAAAGGAATGAGCAAACAAAGGCATGTCTGTGACTGCAGGACTGCTTCCAAACTCAGGAAGAGAGACAGGAGAAATCCGACTCCTGGCTCATTATGATGATTGGATTTACTGTTCACTACCCCAGGGCTTTTTACTACTTCCTCGTTGTTTTCTTAATAAAGATGATTTACTAAGGGGAAATCCGGTTTGCTTTGATATGGAGTTTGATAAGTCATTATTTATAAATTTAGACTTTCAACTGCACGCCAGTTGTAGCTTAGCTTAATCCCTAGACCCAGAGCTAAACTCTTCTTAAAGCCACCTTCGTCAGAGCAGACAATGAGAGGCCGCATAAGAGGTCAAAGTGAGTCAGGGCAATCAGTGCAATATGACACCTGTGTTAAATCAACATCACTCGCAAAAATGACTCTTCAATTGCAGCACACCGGTATTCAAATGAATCATTTGTGGCTTTGCTCATTTGCTCAGTTCATTATACTGCTAGTCAGGGAAATTAACCTTGTTTAGCCATGTGTTCAATGATGACAGATGAGACAGGTCTCTCTTCGCCAGACCCTTGTTCAAAGCTTGTGAAGTTCCTAGGCTCAGAGAGGGTATATTTCAAGTTATCTCCTCATCTTCAGATGGACGTGCTGAGACACTAGCCTGGTTAAACCAGACTGAACACTCACCCTTCTGACGCTACCAGGCTACAAGAGCCACCATGGCAGGGATTCCTGTGGTCAGCTAAAGTGCCAGTCCACAACAATTGGTTATCCGAAGGGAAGATGGGAAAATATGTCTCTCAATCATAGATGCATTATTCGCACCATTATAATTTACTCCATGCAGGGTTGTTAGTCCATGTCTATAAGGAGAAATAAAGCAGTTCTGAAAGTATCCGGCCCCTCAACCTATGAATCAAAGAAATGCAGTCAGGTTGTGGCCTAAAGTTCTCAATGCCAGAGCATGTTGGGTAATTGTGTTGGAGACACTATCCAGATGTTTTGAGGTCAGGGAGAGGTCAAGGCTTATCCAGCTCATTCTTTTAATTCTTCTAATCCATGAGTGTATTACAGGGACACTATCAGCTTATATGATCTTACCAACAAGGCGCTTGTTGCCAAGTTGATTCCACAAAGTGGTACTACTTGTACGAGGACCTTATCCTTACATTTCATTGTCATTATTTGGCTCTGTTCAAACTCCAAACAGAGAAGAAACGGTAGACGTTATCCTGAGTACCACAGGTACAGAAAGCTCTTTCTCAGGAAGTGTGTTGGCTTTCTTGGAGGACTCGCTGACAATATTCCAGCTGGAGAATCTCTGACAATATTCCAGCTGGAGAATCTCTGACAATATTCCAGCTGGAGAATCTCTGACAATATTCCAGCTGGAGAATCGCTGACAATATTCCAGCTGGAGAATCTCTGACAATATTCCAGCTGGAGAATCTCTGACAATATTCCAGCTGGAGAATCGCTGACAATATTCCAGCTGGAGAATCGCTGACAATATTCCAGCTGGAGTATCGCTGACAATATTCCAGCTGGAGAATCGCTGACAATATTCCAGCTGGAGAATCGCTGACAATATTCCAGCTGGAGAATCGCTGACAATATTCCAGCTGGAGAATCTCTGACAATATTCCAGCTGGAGAATCGCTGACAATATTCCAGCTGGAGAATCGCTGACAATATTCCAGCTGGAGAATCGCTGACAATATTCCAGCTGGAGAATCGCTGACAATATTCCAGCTGGAGAATCTCTGACATATTCCAGCTGGAGAATCTCTGACAATATCCAGCTGGAGAATCTCTGACAATATTCCAGCTGGAGAATCTCTGACAATATCCAGCTGGAGAATCGCTGACAATATTCCAGCTGGAGAATCTCTGACACAGGAAACCACTCTAACTCCTCCTAAGCTCGTTGCTAAGCAGAAGGAGACAGGCAAGATGCCAAATACAAGCTTTTGTCAAAGACCTGTGACCCATTAGACATTGTGAGCAGTGGTCTCAAATGAAGCACACCATTGTTCCTCACATGAGAAAACAGCTAAGGTATACTGCTGATTAACTCAGAAACAGCAAACTATACCTTCTTGGAACGAAATGGATGACATCATTTTGAACTGATGATGGACACGGCGGACACTGGACAACTGTGTGATTTTTCTTACAAAACGGCCTCACAAATAGCATTATGTAATGTGTTATATGTAAACATCTTTATACACTATTTGCAATAGTGATCTCCTTGACAAATTGTCTAGTAATCTGATACACTGTGTTTTTAGATGTTCTGGAAGCTTATTTTCAGTTACCATTGCACATTAGTTCAGGAGATACTGACTAACAAAACATTTGTATTTTTCAGCTCGTCCACTTCAAGTGAAGCAGTCACTACCATAGAGGAGGATAACCACAAACTCCTCCGAAAATCTGTCACATCCACATCTGCACAGCGGTCAACAGAACAACCTACTCACAATTTATAACTCAAACTGTCTCCACTTTGCTTTGGTACCCATTCCATGAAGAAGCAGGAGACAGGCTTCCATTGAGTCAGGGACAGTGATGGGTTTACAGAGAGGGGCACTGCGATGGGCACTTCCCTGGCTGCTGTTGGTCATGGCTGGAGGGTCACACGGCTCCCTGGTGAAGACTAACCTAGGGTTGAGGGTGAAGAGGGGCCAGTCGGCCTACCTGCAGGAGGGGGACCTGCAGTTCCACATCCCCCCGATGAAGGACGCCTGCAAGGTGGAGGTGGTGCTCAACGAGCCAATTACGCAGAGGGTGGGGACGCTGACACCCCAGGTAATGTAACTGGCTTCTTTGTGGCAGGTCAACAGGTGGTAACCATTGCTTTTCCAGTTGTAAGTTGAATAGTCATCTAACAGGGGATGATAGGAGACAAGCACACATTGAAGACCCTGCCCATGGCAGAAACACACAGCACATCGGACACAGGACCCCAAGTAAGATGTCTTTTTACCTGCCTGTTTGCCACTTAGTGGTTGTGGACCTCTGAAAATGTCCTACCTGTTACAACTGGAACAGAAGTCTGAACAACCATTTACTATCCAGGAAAAGGGTTTGTGACAGACAACTGCCCTGGTGTAAACCTGGCAGTAAAACGCTAATAACAGTATGTCACTGGCATGTTTCTCCCCCATAATGAGAATCCCTGACAACGCTTAACACATTGTCCTAATTGCTGATCATAAAAACAGACCATAAAGCTGTTCTATTAGGAGGTTTAGGTACAAGGGGGATTGTGATACAGTATGTACCATGGTATGTTTCTTAAGCAGTTCTTCAATAGGCTCTAGGCTAGGGCCGGCTCTAGCCTTTAGGAGGCCCTAAGCAATATTTGGTTGGGGAGCCCCCCTTACAAGTGGGCAAAATGTTTTAGTGCCCCCCCCCTTCATGACAGAGAGATACATTTACTTTTTAAAGTCAATTTCCTGTAATTCTACAAATTTTGCCATCGGTCATAGAGAACATGTACCAATTTTAAAGCAATGTTTCTGCAGTTCTACACATTTTACCATGGGGAAGATAGAAAATAATGACATTTTATAACGCATTTCATGCAATTCTACTCATTCTGCCATGGGGCAGAAATATATTTTGCAGTTTTAAAGCAAGTTGTCTGCAGTTCTACACATTTTGCCATGGGACAGAGAGAAGTCATGTAATTCTACTAATTTTGCCATTGAGCAGGGAGAAAATGTAGATTTTTAAAAATACATTTCATGCAGTTCTACTCCTTTTGCCATTGGGCAGAGATACTGTTTTTCGTTTTAAAGCTAATTTCCTGCAATTCTACACATTTTGCCATGACTTATGCCATGTTAATGATATCTGAGTGAGAGTGACTAACTAAATAAATGGGATCTCCCTGGAAGTCAGGGCACCTGGGCACCTACCCCGATTGGTATTTGGCCATGATTACTTCAAGTTTAGATAACTGGCTAGACTGACTATCCAATCTAAAAATTGTTAGATGACATGGCTAACTAAGTGGCTCGTCAGTGCTGCTGCACAAACACATTTTTGACTTGCACCTTGTGTATTTTACTATTCCAACACTCCAGGGGCCCTAAGCGACCACTTATGTCCTGCTCTAGACCCGAGCGGCTCATTTCCTGGACAAAACAATCCTGGACTAAAAAGCACTTTCAATGGAGATTCTCTATTGAGGATGCTTTTTAGACCTAGGCATAATATGTGTATTGGAAACCGGCCCTTAATTATTTGGGCTTGAAAGTCGTTTTTTTGGTTTGAAAATTCATAGGAAATGCTAATATTAGCAATTGGTGGCAGTGGCTATACAAACTCAACCAACGTGAGTATTGCAGTGGATGTCATTAGTCATTGGAACCCCTTGAAACTGATATGTCTGATCCTCAGAAGAGGAAAAGGAAGGTAGATCTGAGCATTTTATGTCTGACCCTGGACACTAATTGAGCTGTTGTCTGCAGGGAGAGACAGGCAGCCTCCAGGCCTAATGAAGGTCTGTTGACAGACTCCGGGCTTTTCCCTTTGCCCTCCCTAGTAGCCTACATGTCTGAGATGACTTGAGATACCCCTACGCAGCCGGAAATGTTGCCACCCACTCTCGTGTGTTGTTTGGTTACTGTGTAGCACTTTTTAAGGCCGCTATTACTTGTTGTTCACGATGAACAACATCAAGTCGTTGCTTTAAATGGTGCTAGTTATGTGGTGGTGACTGTAGAGAGTATTTATCCTAAATAAGCAACAATGGTAACGTTATATTACTACTAGATGACAGGACGAAACCTCTGGTTTAGGTGCAGCTTGGGTCGCTCTGTTTTGTTTTTCTTCTGAATGTTACTTGAATAACGGGTAAACAAGACAGTGTTTTCTGTTCGCTGTTTGAGAGGAAAAACCACTTGGTTTTATTAGCATTTTTGCTCTCTCTCCTATTTAGCTGGTGACTCTTTTTATGCCCCTTGTAAGATTTACTGCCATAAACTAAGCCTCAAGCTACATACATGGGAACCTTATTTGACCAGTTTTGTCACAGGAGTATAATAATCCTGCAGCAGGAAGATTGTTAATTTTTTAAGTGGTCATTTGGAAATGGTTTTTTTCTGAAAGGCTACAGTAGTCCACGGCTGCATTTCGGGATCTGACTTTATTTTCACATCATAATTGTAGGTGTTTGACTGCCACTACCTGTCTGATGACGTAAAGTATGTCCACAATGGCTGCCCGATACTAAAAGAAGATACTGTCAAGCTTCGACTCTACAGGTACCTGCATCTTTCCAAATTTTATTCAGAGGTTCTATGATTATAATTGAAGTGATTATAATTGTAAAAAAATTATACCCGTTTTGAATGAACTAAAAAAAATGGCACTGAAGGAGACTGAAGACATCACTTCCTGCAAAACAGAGTAGATAGCAACAGGAATTCTTTATTGTACTAAGTATTGTACTCACTTATCTTCTCCCTGTAAAGTTGGCCCCACTTGTAAAAGGAAGTTCTGACCACTGGTACTGTTTTCAGTGTGACTAGATGGTCTTCTCCCCAGGTTCACAGAGACAGAGACCTTTACAGAGGTCTTCTTCCTGCGTGTGGAGATCATGGAACCTGACTGCAACATCATCAAACTAGGGCCCAAGTCCCTGGTGGTGCCAGAGTTCTACGGCCTGTCCGACACGCTGGATGGCAACGTGGTGTCCTTCCACTATGAGAGGATGACCAGTCTTGAGTGTAACATCCGTGTGAACACCCACGAGACACACCTCCCGGGTCATGGTCAGTTGGTCATTGGGGAGCCAGACCAGCTGGAGGCCAGAGGGGACGAGCCGGAGAGCTTCATTCCTCTCCGGCAGCAGCTAGGTATGGATGTATAATAGTATTACTATTATAAAATATTAGTAGTAATGGTAACAATAGTAGTGATACAGTCAATTGGTAGATAATTGGCAAACTCAGAATGTTGGATGTATTAAAAGTAGTGTTCAATATGAACTGAATTCATTTGAATGCATGAGAAATCAGTGTAATGCATGAATTCCAACCAAAATAATTTACTTGTCCTTGAACACATCCCCCTAACCTCACTTCCTCTTCTAATCGTACAGATAACAAGGCCAGGGCCATGTGTAAGACTGAGGACTGCCTGAACGGCCTGAAGCTGGCAAAGGTTATCAAAGTGCCCTGTGATGAGTTCCTGGTGATGGGCCTTAGGTACCAGCACATAGACCCACCGTCTCCAGACGTAGACTACATCGCCCTCCGACTGGACCTCACCGACACCAGGAGTGGGAGCATATACCAGGTACTTTACGCTTTTTCTCGTCAGAAACATTTTCTAGAAGTTACCAAAATGTTGAAGGATTGAAATCTTGAGGTCAGTGAAAGTACTTCATCTTCGTTAATGTCGTATGCTGCGAAAGTTCTGGACAATTTAATTTCAACTAAGAAATTCAGCCTCTTAGTTAGCACAACCTCATAGTAGAATGCCTTGTTTGTCTGTATTTGTGTGTATTTTTATTTTTGATTTAATTAGGCAAGTCAGTTAAGAACAAATTCTTATTTTCAATGACAGTGGCTTAACTGCCTTGTTCAGGGGCAACATAACAGATTTTTAACTTGTCAGCTCGGGGATTTGATCTGGCAACCTTTCAGTTACTAGTCCAATGCTTTAACCACTAGGCTACCCTGCCACCCAGGGTACCCTAGTGATTTAACCATGTGTCTATGTGCTTGTGCTTGTGCTTGCGTTTGTATGTGCAGTCGGAGCGGGCCTGGATACCTGTCCACATCCCTGGCGCTGTTCCCAACCAGCCGCCCAAGCCAGCCTTCATGTCCATGTTTATCCTGGAAGTGGACCAATTCATCCTCACGCCCCTCTCCACTGCCACCCTGGACGCAGAGGACGGAGAGACCCCCAAACAGCTGCTGGTGTTCAACATCACCAAGCCCCCCCTAGAGGGCTTCATCACCCACCTGTCAGACCACACGCGGCCCATCTTCTCCTTCACCTGGGTGGACCTCAACGACATGCTTATCGGCTACCAGCCACCCAACTCATCCCACACCCAGCGCAGGAACTATGAGGTGCCCATTACTGTTTCCTTTGTTTGGCCCATCACATTCACAGTGTTTCAATTCAATTTCCATTGCATTTAAGGAGGTGGTGGAACAGGTCCAAAAGTGTGGCAACATTTTGTTTGGCATAACAACAGAGTTGGCTATACATTCCAAACAGACCTGAGACCAGGCGAGAATGTCATCTTTCTCAGGCCATCAGATGTAGTTTCTCTTCAACAGGTGGAGTTTGAGGTACATGACTTCTTCTTTGAGAAGAGCGCCCCGATCATGGTCCACATGTCAGTTAGAACAGCAGACACCAATGCACCCAGGGTGTCATGGAACATGGGTAGGTGTCAATGGCAGTAGAGGCCGGTGGGAGGAGCCATAGGAGGACGGGCTCATTGTAATGGCTGGAATGGACTCGTGGAACGGAGTCAAAAATGGTTTCCACAGGTTTGATACGTTCTATGTATTCCATTCCAGTCATTACAATGAGCCCGTCCTCCTGTAGCTCCCCAAACCGGTCAATGGGTGTATTCCAGATACACAACTTCTGCGCAGATCTTGTACAGATTATAAAATGGTTATGTCACAATGTGATCTTTCTAGGTCTTAGTCTTCTTGAAGGTCAGTCTCGTCCAATCACTTGGGATCAGCTCCAGATTGTGGACAACGACAACTTCAAGGCTGTACGCATCATCACTGTCGACGGCCTCCAGCACGGCAGGCTAACACTGAGAGGTATAGAACTCCTTCAATAGCATCATTTGATTGTCATTCTACTTTAATTACTACTGGGATGTCGGCGACATCCCCACTATGTGTCCATAATCTGCAGGTGGCAAGGGTTTCATGTTCACTGTTGCCGACATCCTCGCGGGCGCCGTGCGCTACCATCACGACGACAGCGACACCACCAAGGACTTCATCATCTTCCGCATCACCGATGGGCGCCACCAGACCCGGCACAAGTTCCCCATCAACATCCTGCCCAAGGATGACAGCCCACCATTCCTCATCACCAACACAGTGCTGGAGCTCTCTGAGGGCCACACGGCCCTGCTGAGAGGATCCATACTGCAGGCCTCAGACATGGACTCAAGCGACGACTACATCCTGTTCAACATCACCCGGCCACCGCAAGCTGGAGAGCTCATGAAGATCCCTGGTCCTGGACTCACTGGTGAGGAGAGGAGCACTCTGAATAGACCACATTGTTTTACAAGGCACAGCTATTGTGCACACTTTGGTTCCCAGCTGAATGCAATTGCAAGGCATAGCAATGGGGAACTTTTGCAGAGCTTTATTATGCAATGACCCACTTGTTGTTTAGTTTGATAATCACATACCAGTTTTAGAATGCTATTCTTCAATATACAGGTAACTGCCAAAAATAAGGGATGCAAAAGTATATTGAAAGCAGGTGCTTCCACACAGGTGTGGTTGTTGAGTCAATTAAGCAGTTAACATCCCATCATGCTTAGGGTCATATATAAAATGCTGGGCAGGCCATTATTTTGGGGTCAATGCTATCCTGGCTCCTTGGGATGTCCCTACCCTAACCCTTACCACAACCTTTACCTAACATTAACCTTTTAAAATGTACATTTCAATGGGTGAGGGATGTCCCAAGGACCCCGGATAGCCCAGACCATTACTATGGTTGCCATGGCTATGCTCCCATAGGATGACAATGCCCCCATCCAAAGGGCACGAGGGGTCACTGGACGGTTTGATGAGCATGAAAACAATGTAAATCATACGCAATGGCCATCTCAACCCAATTAAAACACTTGTGGGAGAAAAGGAGCGGTGCCTGAGGCAGCTTTTCCACCACCATCAACAAAACACCAAATAATGGAATGTCTCGTGGAGGAATGGTGTCACATCACTCCAATAGAATCCCAAACACTGGAGTTGTTCTGGCTGGTGGTGGCCCAACGCCCTTTTAAGACCCTGTATATCGATGTTTCCTTTATTTTGGCGGTTACCTGTATGTTTCAGTTAAGTCACACAGCCTCATAAATTATCACTTAGTTTTATCTTAAATCATCTGTAAAAAAAACAAAACAATGACAATGGTGTTGTTTTCCTTGGTCCTCTCAGGTTATCCTGTCAGCCGTTTCCTGCAGAAGGACTTGTTCCACTCTGTGGTCTACTACCGCCATCTCGGGAATGAGGTGTTTGATGACTCCTTCGAGGTGGTGCTCTCGGACTTCCATGACCCACCCAACCTTTCAGAACCTCAGGTGAGTTGTACCATTACCGGATCGTGTACAATTGCAGATTCATGAAGTTGGATTGGATGGAACTCAAACTCCTCAAATGTCATTCAAAGCTACTGTGGTCTCCCACCTTTACAGGTCATAGTGGTGCACATCAGCCCTGTGCCTGACCAGCCACCTAAAGAGGTCCCTGGGGTGACTCGCTGCCTGGTGGTCAAAGAGACAGAGGTGGTCCACCTGACCAAGAAGCAGCTTCACTTCATCGACCTGGAGTCCCCTGACAGCGAGCTCACATACACTGTTACCACTCCGCCCTTCTACAGCAGGTCTTATGGGTGAGCATCTCATGTCGAGTTAAGTTTGTTTTTGCCATTTGCAGAGATAGAATGCATACTGTACACTTGGTACCATTGGGGAAGAATGATTACCAATGCTAATACGTTAAGGCATCCCCCTTCAAACTCGACTGTTACGTTCAATGTGCTATTTTCCTGTTGGCCAGGGGCCATGATGCAGGGAGGCTGTTCCTGGTTGACAGCATTGCCAAATTCACCAAGGATGCTGAAGCCCCAGTGTTAAGGTTATTCACACAGGTAAACTCAGATATGTTTACCCCCCAGTTATTTTGGCTGGACGGGAGGAAAATGTCAGACGAGGTTTGCTAACACCTTTATTGTTCCAGCATGCAGTCAACTACATGAAAGTGGCCTACATGCCTCCCATCCTGGACATTGGGCCTTACCCGCAGCACATCCAGTTGGTGCTCTCCGTTACCAACCAGCAGGGAACCACAGTCACTGGCATCTGCTTCAACATTACCGTGGTGCCAGTGGACAACCTGGCCCCAGAGGTATAAGGTTGTGTTCAAAGTTATCAAGCTAGATGACACTTCTGTGTGCTGGTAGGCTAACCCCCAACCTGTCACAATCCTGCTAGCACTGCTAACTCTACCACAAGGCCAAAGTACTGCTGGGTTTTATTTTCTACCTGGTAGTTAATTGGTCCATTTATATCATTAATTGAACAGACAATTTAGCCCTTAAATAAAATTAGCCCTTAAATAGATGGAGAGTCCCTTCAGGCCCTTCATTGGACAACCCTGCTGTATACTTTATGTTCCCTCCCCAGGTGCACATGAAACCTCTGACAGTGGACGAGGGTGGGGAGTGCTGGGTGGGTCCGGACCACCTGCTGCTGGCAGACCATGACTCGACAGAGGAGAGCCTGAGAGTGGAGCTGAAGAGAGAGCCTCAGCACGGAGCTGTTCAGCTGGATGGCTTCTCCATGAAACCGGGCCAGAACTTCACTGTTCGCGACCTGAAAAGCCTAAAAGTTAGGTCAGATATGATTGATGACACTTCATTACTGCACCCTAACACACTGCGATGCTCATGTGAAGTTTGTACATGTTGGCTGCGTTCCAATGGCCACACTATATACCGTTTAGAATGTTTACCCAATTGAAGGCTTGATTCTAAGCATAATGCTAGTGTGAATTTTGGAACAGAGCAGTCATTGGCTATCTATATACAGCATGGACACAAACTGATTCGATAACAAGGAGAGTCAAATTGTGTCAACAATCCTATTGTATCGTCAAACTACAATTGTGTTGGTTTGTCCGTGCAGATATCACCACGACAGCTCGGAAACAGTGGGTGATGCCATTGAATTAATCGCTACCGATGGAATTAACGCAATCAACTTTGTTCTGGAAGTTAAGGTACTGTAAACTTAATGTCCATGACCATTTCGATGCTAAAAGAGCCAAAAAGATGTTACAGTGAATGTTTGCTGTATGAGAGTTAAAGACCATATCGTTGTCAACAGGTGACACTGATCAATGATGAGGTTCCAGTTCTCATGCCAGGTCTGAAACCTGTTCTGGACTGTGCAGAGGGACAGGAAGTCATCATCACCACTGAGTACATTTATGCAACAGACGCAGACAGTGACGATAACAGTCTGACCTACATGATTGCCCGTCAGCCATACCATGGCGTGGTGCGCAAAAACGCCATTGTGGTCGATCGCTTCATTCAGGCAGACATTGTCGCAGGGAGTGTCACCTACGAACACACAGGTATTATTGTCTGGATAAGAGCGTCTGCTAAATGACTTAAATGTAAATGTAAATGTTAAATCTACCTCATCCATGCACCACCATAAGTGTATTGCTGGTTTATGACCATTCCATTTAAAATATATCTTTTTTTATATACATTAACCCTAACATCTTACAACTTTTCTGTCGGCCATCATGTGGTCTTCTGTTTTCAGAGTCAAAAAACATGATTATAGACATATTATTTCATCCCCTTCTTTGAAGCCAAAAACTTGCAATCACGTTTCTTATGTCTCTCAGGAGCGGAGATTGGACTAGCCCCTCGACACGACACAATCACGTTTGTGATATCCGACGGGCAGGCGGAGAACGCTCCGTCATGCTGTAATGACCGAGGGGACACATTGAAAAGAGGCAGGACACAAGTCCAGGAGAGCCTGCCTCTGTATGACCTGCAGGTCACCGTGTTCCCTGTGGACAGTCAGACGCCTTCTATTGCAACAGGTAATGAATGCCTATGATTCTTTTTATTCAAGTTCAGACATTATTAGTATCCTTGAGATTTGTGAAACGGTTGAAGAGCAAACGTACACCTATATTAGCAAGTGTAGGCTAGTGGAAGAAAAATACTGAAAGCAACACTCTGGGCACACCAACAGAAATGTAAAATATTGAGCAATACTGTATAGTGCATTCCATTACTATTTTCTCTCACAATTGTACGTAAATGGTCAATCAATATGCATGTTCTTCTCCTCCTTTGCAGGAGATGTGTTTGTGGTGGATGAAGGGGGTGTGGCCCCTATAACTGTAGCCCACCTCAGTGCCTCGGATGTGGACACTCCCCTGGAGGAGCTGGTGATCAGCCTGGTCTCTCCTCCCCAGTATGGCTACATTGAGAATATCCTGCCCAGTCCTGGATTTGAGAAAAGCAACACAGGCATCAGCATCGGTGAGTAGCTTTAACCCCGTCATATTTGTCTTCATTTCACCCCATTCACATCACAGGCGTTGCACTTTTTCTTAGACTGTAGTGTTGTAACCTCAAGCCATATGGAATCCCTCATAAGCAGTGAACAATCCACCGATTTCTTTCCCTAAATAAATCACTTGTTACATTAACCTTTTGTATAAACTCAAACTTTGTCCCCTTTTCGTAGTATGTATAACCAGTATATACATTATTAACTGTAAAGGTTCCCGGACTTTTCCACCTCAGCATCTCTCCTCCGGTCTCTCCTCAGCCTCCTTCTCTTACAGTGACATCATGAACGGACATGTGAACTATGTCCAGTCCAGACACCAGAGGATCGAGCCAACCGCTGACCAGTTCATGCTCTGCGTCTCTGACGGGAAACACACCTCGGCCCACGTCCACTTCTACATCATCATCAACCCCATCAATGACGAGGTCCCGGAGTTTCTCGCCAGAAATATCACGGTGAGTCACCCGTCTTCAAGCTGTCAATTATCCAAGCCCATCACTAACACACCTGGTCCAGGCTGAAGACCATGATTTAAAAAAAAAAAATTGTGGAATTAGGTGTGCTAGTGTTAGTCTGAAACAAAACCCTGCACATCTTGTAAGCTTTCCTGGGCCAAATTTGGAGGCTTCGTCTACACTATGTAAAGCTATTATATAGTTCAAATCAAAGACCGTTTTATTGGTCACATACACATGTTTAGCAGATGTTATTGCGGGTGTAGCAAAATACTTGTGTTTCAGGCTCCAACAGTGTAGTAATATCTTACAATTTCACAACAATACACACAAATCTAAAAGAATGGAATGAAGAATATATCAATATTTGGACGAGCAATGTCAGTGCGACATAGACTAAAATACAGTAGAATAGAATACAGTATATACACATATGAGATGAGTAATGCAAAATATGTAAACATTATTAAATTGACTAGTGGTCCATTATTAAAGTGGCCAGTGATTTCAAGTCTATGTATATAAGGCAGCAGCCTCTAAGGTGCGAGTGATGGCCTTTTTCATGCTCTTCACGCTCCGATTTCACATCTACAACAACTGAAACCCCCAAACCACCTATTCTATAGTGCAACATGCCTCAATACACTCTAGGACCACATCCGGACTGATTTAACCCACATCCCCATTGATGTTCCCGTGTAAAAAGGTGCGAGAGGGCCATATGAAGGAGCTGGACCCTGCTGTTATAAACGCGGTGGATCTGGACATCCCTAAGAACAACCTGCTGTTCAGCGTGGTCCAGGCCCCCCGGCATGGCACCATCATGGGCCGAACGTATGGCAACGACGTGCCCGCCAATGGAAGACCTGTCAACAGGCACAGGGACGCAGAGGTGCTGGTCCAGGACTTCACCATGCAGGAGTTGAGGAATGGTACTGTACTGTGACCAACTCCTTGTGACTCAGAGGCTGTCCTCATATGGACACCGTAGTACTGTGCCATTATTGAGACTGGTGATCCTGAAGAGAATGAAAAAGGTGTTGAGATTCAAATAGAGCAATTTGGTGGGATTTGTGTACTAGTGATCGTCAGTCGTGGGTTTATACATACAGGCACATTCAAATAATGAGTTCACCTCCACTGTTCAGGTATGTCTCTGATGTACATGCATGATGACTCTGAGAACATGGTGGACAGCTTCACCATCCAGCTGAACGATGGGAAACACCAGCTCCAGAGGCACGTGATGGTCAACGTACTCCCTGTCAATGACGAGGAGCCTCGAGTCATAAGGTAACAGATGGGACTTGTTACATTTACACACAGAGAAAACAATTAATTGATGTCCACACGTTCTGTAGCGTTTACTATGAGTTTACTTCACCAATAATCCATACATGGAACATACTGCAGCCAGTTTACAACAGGTCGTATAAACGTCCTCCCGCCTTATCTAGACTTCCCTTATATCTGTGCTCCCCCTTCTGGCTTTCCTGAGTACAACACCACAATTTCTTCTTCCTGTGTACATTCGGTACACATTTCACACAAACAAACCGTTTGGGTGAAGCTTCCCCTAGGTACCGATCTAGGATTAGTTTCCACTCCCCCAGTCCTAACCTTAATCATTAGTAGGGGAAATGCAAAACTGACCCAAGCAACTTCACCCTACATGGTTGTCTGCCTTATAGGAACAATGGACTGGAGGTGGAGGCAGGCGAGGCTAGGCTGATCTCCAGTGCTATTCTCTTTGCTCAGGACAGAGACACTACCTCTCAGGAGATAGTCTACATGTTGGAGAGCGTTCCCACTCAGGGACTGCTACAGGTTAAGGTCAGTACACTCCTGTATCATCTGATATGAAATGGTACATGTTAATAACAAATGCCAGCATAGAAATAATTGTTCAATGCTAGATTAAAGGGACATTTCACTTTTTAAAAACCCATGTATATTCATTGTTGAAGTTGGACATTTACATACACTTCTATTTTGTGCATGACACAAGTAATTTTTCCAACAATTGTTTACAGACAGATTATTTCACTTACAATTCACTGTATCATAATTCCAGTGGGTCAGAAGTTTACATACACTAAGTTGACTGTGCCTTTTAAACAGCTTGGAAAATTCCAGAAGATGTCATGGCTTTAGAAGCTTCTGATAGGCTAATTGACATAATTTGAGTCAATTGGAGGTGTACTTGTGGATGTATTTTAAGGCCTACCTTCAAACTCATGGAAAAATCAAAATACGTCAGCCAAGACCTCAGAATAATAATTGTAGACCTCCACAACTCTGGTTCATCCTTGGGAATAATTTCCAAACTCCAAATTTCCAAAGGTACCACGTTCAACCGTAAAACAATAGTACGCAGGTATAAACACCATGGGACCACGCAGCCATCATACCGCTCAGGAAGGAGACGCGTTCTGTCTCCTAGAGATGAACGTACTTTGGTGCGAAAAGTGCAACTCAATCCCAGAACAACAGCAAAGGACCTTGTGAAGATGCTGGAGGAAACAGGTACAAAAGTATCGATATCCACAGTAAAACAAGTCCCATATCGACATAATCTGAAAGGCCACTCAGCAAGGAAGAAGCCACTGCTCCAAAACCGCCATAAAAAAAGCCAGACTATGATTTGCAACTGCACATGGGGACAAAGATCATAATTTCTGGAGAAATGTCCTCTGGTTTGATGAAACAAAAATGGAACTGTTTGGCCATAAAACCATCGATATGTTTGGAGGAAAAAGGGGGAGGCTTACAAGCCCAAGAACACCATCTCAACCGTGAATCACGGGGGTGGCATCATCATGTTGTGGGGGTGCTTTGCTGTAGGAGGGACTGGTGCACTTCACAAAATAGATGGCAAGGAAAATTATGTGGATATATTGAAGCAATGTCTCAAGACATCAGTCAGGAAGTTAAAGCTTGGAGAGCTTCCAAATGGGTCTTCCAAAAGGACAATAACCCCAAGCATACTTCCAAAGTTGTGGAAAAATGGCTTAAGGACAACAAAGTCAAGGTATTGGAGTGGCCATCACAAAGCCCTGACCTCAATCCTATACAATATTTGTGGGCAGAACTAAAAAAGCATGTGCGAGCAAGGAGGCCTACAAACCTGACTCAGTTACACCAGCTCTGTCAGGGGGCCTACAAACCTGACTCAGTTACACCAGCTCTGTCAGGAGGCCTACAAACCTGACTCAGTTACACCATCTCTGTCAGGAGGAATGGGTCAAAATTCACCCAACTTATTGTGGGAAGTTTGTGGAAGGCTACCCAAAACCCGAAAGTTAAACAATTTAAAGGCAATGCCACCAAATACTAATTGAGTGTATGCAAACTTCTGACCCACTGACCCACTGGGAATGTGATGAAAGAAATAAAAGCTGAAATAAATCACACTCTACACTATTATTCTGACATTTCACATTCTTAAAATAAAGTGGTGATCCTAACTGACCTAAGACAGGGAATTTTTTACTAGGATTAAATGTCAGGAATTGTGAAAAACTGAGTTTAAATGTATTTGGCTAAAGTGTAAAGTGTGTGTATATATATATATATATTCTTCATTATTCAACTTTTGAAACATGCAAAATCATGCATGTCAATCTAACATTTTTCAAAATATATTACTTTCAGTCCACTAATGATTTCACTGTAAGTAAATCATCAACATTCAGTCATTATGTGCCTTCCATTATGTGTTCTCTCCCTAACTGTCCATGGACCCTTCTCAGGTAGGCTCTGACTGGGTGACCCAGTCTGCGGGGATGAACTGCACCCAGGAGACAGTGGACATGAACCTGCTGCGCTACCTCCATACCGGGCCACTGGGACACACACAGGATTTCTTTGTGTTCCACCTGCTGGACGGGAAGAACCGCTCCCCCGCGCAGCACTTCCACATCTCACTCAAGGACATGGAGAAAGGTTTGTGAACAGATGGACAGACCACCAAACTGGGAAGTGCACTAATTATGCAGTTTGCTATAACCTACACGTTCATGGTCTGTGTAAAAAAAAAACGCTAGTAGAGAAGTCTCATCATATCAGCTGGTAGCTACTAATACTGTTGTCTTATGTTATTAGAATAATGTTAAACTCGGCTAAAATAAGGAATAAAATAAGCTGGTTTATAAGTCTATGTTGTGTAAAGAAATTTGTGCAAACTTTCATTTTAAGACTTCACTTTCTCGATCAATTCCCAGGAGACATTGCCATTTTTGTGAAGCCGGTGAAGACCAGCCGCGGTGAGCGCGTGGTTCTGACCACAGACGTCCTGCTGGCGACGGACGGTACAGACAAACCCGAGGAGCTGTTCTACATCGTTACAGTCCCCCCCGGCAACGGCCACATGGAGTACATCAAACACCCTGGGGTGGCCATCAGCACCTTCAGCCAGATGGACATCGCTGCCAACCTGGTGGGCTACGTCCACGACAACAGAGCCACCGCGTCGTTGGAGACACTACAGTAATGGCAACCCTTCTAAATGTATAAAATGACGCGGCTGATAATCTTAACATAATTCCACATAATAGTGGTTGGAACATGCTGCAAACGATGCTGGTTTGTAGACTGTAGTTATCATAACAGATAGCAGATGGCCCCAATCTGACCCACATCTATAAGTGTGATACATTGTATGAGATGAAGTACCTTCCCCTAAGAACCTGCCATGCTCCTGTATGTCTTTGTTAGGTTTGTCGTCAGCAATGGCAAGGCCACCCGTAACGGCACCCTGGAGATTTACGTTGAGACCACCGACCGCGTGCTGCCATCACTGACCTGTAACAGCGGCTTGAGAGTCCCTCAGGACTCCTCCATGGCGGTGACCCCTGACGCCCTCGCCTTGTCCGACCCCGACACCCCACCCAGTGACCTGCACTTCTTCCTGGCCCAGCCTCCGCAGTACGGCACACTGCTTCGTGGCGGTGTCCCGCTCGCTGCCGGGGGTAACTTCACCCAGTGGGACCTGCAGGAGCTGGAGGTGACTTACAGGCACGGGGGCGGCCCGTCGCAGATCGACCACTTTGCCTTCACGGCCTCAGACACTACCAACAGAAGTTTCCTGCTGGAGGGGAGGGTACAGATGGAGCCTGTTATCTTTACCATTCAGGTAGGACACACTTATCTGCATACACACCTATGCCCAGATATGTCGATTGAGGGGCCGTTTCAGGTATACAGTAGATCAGCACAGCAACTTATTCAATAGTAGTGGAATCAAAATAATTAGTTGTGCAATGTTTTGATGGACACCTTTGATGGTGCCTAATGAACAAGACCCTGTATTCCAGATTGAGCCTTTGGACAGCTCGGCTCCTGAGGTTGTGCAGCTGCAGTCTCTGTGGAAGGCTGAAGTCCTGTCTGACGGTCGCTATGGGATCTACCTCTCGTACCGGGAGCTGAGAGCGCAGGACGGCAACACCAAGGACGAAGACCTCACCTTCCACATCCACAGACCACCATACTTTGGCTACCTGGAGAATACGATTAAAGGTGAAGTCTTATATGCAGGGGCGTCTGGCCCCATTCCCTCAGTTTTATCCTTTTGTCCACTAAAAATACAGAAAATATTCTTTATTTTACGCATAATTAATCCAAATGCATTTAATTAGGCCATCAGTGCTCCTTCAAAAAAAAGACCATTACGATAGCCCATAGACCCCAGGTTAATTGCGTTTGCTCTTCAATAAACAGTCCATCTTACACTGTGCTCTTGCAGGCAGCTTTATCCAGCAGCATTTCACTCAGAGGGACCTGAGCAAAAGGACTATCGTGTATATCATAGACCCAGCGACAGAAGCCCTGTCGGACAGCCTGGAGTTCAGAGTGTCCGACCCCCTGGGGAACACTGGGCCCTCCCACACGTGAGCTGCTACTCCGCACAAGACACAAATAGTATCGGTATGCTCTACATACTGTGGTCAGTCAGGGGGAGGAGAGAACCAATGGTTACATACATACTACTGTACACGACGAGGCCAATTTATATGACAGCTTATGAAGATTTGATAAACGGTCCCCAACGACCGTATTGGTCTCTGTATGTAACATATGTACTGTGTCCTCGTAATGAAAGAAGGTACCATCACCCTCAATCAACTTGGAAAGGCAACGCAGGCTCTTTGGTAAGTGTGTGAAACTGTTTTCACTGTGCTGTGTTCTTCATGGTTCCATGCTGCAGGCTGGAGCTGAAGTGGTCTCGTGTGGAGCTGGCTGTGTCTGAGTACCAGGCATGTGAGGACCAGGGCAGTGTCTCACTGGACGTCCTACGGAAAGGCAACATGGCCGAGTCCTCGTACATCACCATCAAGGTTTCTGATCGATCCGTTTCAAACAGTATGATTCTTAGAAAAATTCCTGTAATCTAGAAATGCTGCTAAATTGCATATATTCATTCTTTACCTTTATTTAACCAGGTTAGTCTCGGTGAGGTAAATCGAGTGATAGATGGCACTGTAAATCCATTTTAGTGCCATGAATGTAATGTCACTTTCGGATTCCCCTTTTGTCAATATCTTAGGTGAGAGAGGTCACAGCGACTGCTGGAAAGGATTTCACTCTGAGCCCGTCCAGCCTAATCCAGTTTGATCCTGGTACGTGTGCCTTTGGAGTGGGATGTTGATATGAGTTACCATCATAGATTAGGAGATAGGTAACTCAAACCTGTGCTCTCTATGAAGGCGTATCCAAAAGGAGCTGGCGTATTGAAATGACCCAAGATCACCTGGAGGAGGCAGACGAGACATTTGAAGTGACACTGGTGTCCCCTGAGGGAACCGTTGTAGGCAGCACCTCCAAAGCGCTGGTTAAAATCAAGGACTCTGGGAAAGGTGAACACTGGGGAACTAGTGACTAAATCAAATAGAAACATTTTCTATTGTCTTGTGAGTCAATGCCGTTTCTTTATTTTAATCTAAAAAGGTTGTACATTGTCAAGGTACATTTGTCAAGTTATTGAAACTGGAGGGACCCGAGGAAGCCAAAGACTGATAGACAATACACCAACCTTCTATGAAGTATTGACGTGGTTTCAACATCTCAATGTAAGTCTCTGTGCTTTTCCAGGACAGTGTGGATCCAGTCGGGCCCCTATGGGCTCCAGTCTGGGGGGGAAGCAGGTTCAGTCAGGGCCGTACCCCCAGCATGGCTCCATTCATTTGGAGACACTACCCCTTGCCAAGGAGACCAGCAGATGACCTGGACCCGGGGCGATGGCATGCCCCAGTCTGTGCCCGCTGCTGTGCCCGCCACGCCCCATATGAAACTCAGAGCCATGGCCAACAGAGAGACGGTGAGTTTTTAACTCTGTAATCACAGGTGTGACTGTTCTTCTGTTGAGGTTTGTCCCACAGTCTTTGTTCCAAGCCTTCACTCTAAACTATGCTGAACCTAAGAGTTATGTAGTACAACTTGATCATGTATTATCTTCTCACAGATTCCACCATCGTCAGTCCATCGTAATGGAACAGACACTGTGTTCACGGTAAAGGCTACGACCTTTTGCACTAATCTAACACAGCGAATCCAACCTAGGGACAGCCATCACTGTCTTTCTCTCACTGCCTCTCTGTGGTTGCAGTACCACGGGATCATGTCCGTGCGCCTGGAGGATGACAAGTCTCCGTCTAGGAAGGGAAGGAAGGCTAATATTCAGGTGACCAGCAGAGGGCGGCAGCAACATGCAGCCGCAGCACCACCAGTGGCTCCCAACCTCAACCCCAAACCTGTCCCTAAGACTAAGAGTGACAGCTTGCTCCCACGTACAATGCCTGAGAAGCCCAATAAGGCGAGTCATCATTACATTGATTCATAACCGTTTCTGTATCGCAGCGACTTTAGTACAAACACCGACAATCACATGGAGAGGTTTGGATCTCATGGTGTAACAGCTAAATTAGGACTGAAATCGCCTCAATATAAACAGACACTGAGGGTTATTCAGTCATTGGTGGCAGTGGCTATATAAACAAATCCAAAGCATAGATTACAGTCTCTCTCTCTTGGCCTATAAACTACTTGCAATATGATGAACAAATGAACTAAATGTGTTACTTACTCTAATAATATTGGCCCTCAGGAGCCTTCACCTAGCTCTGGCCCTAAACCCTGTGTCCCAGAGCTGATGGGGCTCCTACACTTTAACCAGAGCTCAGGCGGGCTCCTCCGCTGCAACGGGGTCTCCTGGAAGCCCTGGGCTCCCACTGATGAGGTAATCAATCTGGGACGGGATGGTGCCGGAAACAGAATAATGTACCCTCGTCAATTGCCCAATTGTGTTATGAATATCATACTTAGACTATTTCAGGGTCATAGAGTATGGGCGAACCAAGTCATAGCTCAACATTCTGGGCCACTGTCTTGGACTGAGCTTGATGTGTCTGGGAAACCAGCCCTTAATGTTAGCCATTTCATATTTCAGTAATGAACTCTCACCTCATTGGCCATCCATTTTCATCCTCTCCCGACACAGATGGTCAGTGCTCAGAATTGTCGTAAGGGCTGGACCTATCACAGCGGCAACTGCTACTTCCTGAGCACCGAGCGCAAGTCGTCGTGGAGCACCGCCATCAGAGCATGCAGGGAGAGGTGAGGAGGGGAACAAGAAACATGTGACCTATTTTGCGAGAATGTGCCTTTGTGTTGGAGTAAACTATAATTTCTTATTTCTCCTGTGGTTCCAGTCACCAAGCCAATCTGGTGAGCGTTTTTTCCAAGGCTGACATGGACTGGCTGTGGGACTTCAGTGGAAGGAAGCCATTCTGGATAGGTAAAAAGTACCCTGTCCTATTTCCATTAGACGAAAAGTGGCTCAACGTGTGTGCATGCATCTACCTCACTCACTGTCCTCTCTCCATCTCTCAGGTCTAAACGACAGGGAGAGCCGAGGACGCTGGGAGTGGGTGGGTGGAGAACCCATCACCTACACCAACTGGAGGAAGAGCCCGGCCAGAGGCAAGAGGAAGGGGACCAGGAGGTGTGTTCTGGTGTGGAGGAGGGCCAAGTGGCAGATCAGAGACTGTAAGACGGGCAGGGGACATCTTTACGTGTGTTACATCAAGACGTGAGCCGAGGGGGATCCCTACGTTGGAGTGATGCTACGAATCGGAACTATTTTCTTTTCACTGCTGTTCCAACAGGAGTGGAGCTGACCCTCAAGACAAGTTGCATTCATACAGGTAACATCAACCAATCACCCAAAGGAGATTTACTACGGTACTACAGAGATGGATGAAGAGGTCAGCTTGAATGAAACGGAAGTACTGCATCAAACACACCAGTCGCAAACATGTCACACATGCACCGCTGAAGCGCACGCTTTTCCCAGCTATTGTAGTTTAAAGGGATCGTTCACTCCAATGACATTGGATTCCTTACCCATTCTTAATGTTGAGTAGCTTTAACATGTACAGTACTGGTCACGTGTGTAACAGCTATACTTATTACTATGATTATTGTTGAGTGCTGTAACTGCTGCACTGGTCATCTGTGTAATATTTCATATCTGTGTATAACAAATTGTATTGTGAGTAACGCATACCTCTCAACGTGCACATTTCAAGTATTATTTGATTTCACCGTCTCAAGGTTGTATTCAAATGTACGGTCCTTGATGGTAGTGACACTGTCTTGTCTGAAATCAGTCATAACTGCGTTTGTGGACTATAGTATTTCTGCATCAACAAAATGTAATATTTTATGAATAACAACGTAAGATTCAGGTTACTCTCATCACTGACCCTACACTCAATGGCCAGTTTATTAGGTATGCCATCCTGTTCACTAAAATGCTTTGCGCCTACAGACAGTGAGTCACGTGGCCGTGGCTTTCTATATAGAGCAGGCAGACAGGCATCGAGGCAGTCGGTCACAGTTAGATTGAACGTTCGAGTGGGGGGAAACTAGTGACCTAAGCAACTTTGAGTGTGGTATGTTTAGTTCCAGTATCTCAGAAAACAGCTCATCGAAGGAGAATGGCAAGAATTGTGCAAGCTAACAGGCATGCCACAAACTGGCAGATAACGGAAAAACATTGAGTGGAAAAACATTGCCTGTGTCATGCTGATGGCATAGTCAGGATTTTGGCGTCCATGACCCCATCCTGGTGTCAACGGTACAGGCTGGTGGTGGTGCTGTAATGGTGTCAGGAATGTTTTCCTGGCGTGAGGAGCAACGTATTGAGCAACGTTTCCAGCTCCCAAATAATTTGGGCCGTTCTGGATGCAAAGGGACATCCGACCCAGTACTAGATGGGCACAATTAATACTGGCCACTGAGTGTATAGGGTGCCAACTCTACAGTTCACATTATGCCACAGAAATTATGCCACAGAAACTCAAATACACAAATACAGAAAGGCATCAGCTGCCTTCGAGACAGCTTCGTCTGCAGTTGTGGGATCACTCAGTTGCTTTCTCAAATTACATTGTGACAGTTGCAACATTTTAGCCAATTACTGTACAGAATTTATTTTAATTTCACATTCCATTTAAAATGTAATGATTTGTATGCAATTATTTTATAAACATATATTATTCCAGAAATCTATCAGGTTAATATTTATTTTACTGCTTTATTAGTTATTTTTCAAGAATAGGCTAATAATAGTATGCTAATAATGCTCAATTATTTCGACACAACAATGCTGCATTTGAGTAAAGTAGAAGTTCAACAATTTGACAATACAGGTTTGCATTTTTCATCATGAATCTTGATCTGGAGGTAGCTCTGCACTGGTCACTAGCTGGCACAGCCACAAGTCATAACATTTTATTTTAAGCCTAACCACACTGCTAACCCTAATCTTGAAATTAAGAAGGTAATGTTTTTCTTTCAGGTAATGTTAAGTAATGTTTTTCTTTCATAAATGTTACAATATAGGCAATTTTGACTTTGCAGCTGGCCCATCTAGCGGAAATCGCTCAGTTCTGCCTAATATCGCTCAGTTCTGCCTGGATATGTACCAGGAAATCCCCCTGGCCTCTCCAGTTATGGAAAGGAGAACGGGAAGGGGACAGCACCAAGACTATTAGGAGGTAGCCACTAGCCCTGCTATGGCCATGTAGCAGAGAAAATACACATTTTATCCATATCAGAGTGACGAGGTCACAAACAAGTGCGAATCTCAAAGTAGGCCTTCATTCCAATTTGATAGACAGAAACAATTTGGTCCATAAAACCATTAGTGCTTCAAGAAAATATTAAATGTGGCTTCAGGTCAGAAACGTAATGAGGTTTACTTATATTAATTTGATAGATTGATTTGATTAACTCGCCCCCTGTTACACTAGTACTAGGGTAGCCAAACTCACCATTAGGGTTGAACAATTCTGGTAACTTTCCCAAAATATGAAAGAAAAAATGTGCAACATTCGCTCACCATTAACAATGATTTTTTTTTAAGCAAGGTTAAAAGACAAACATTTCGGCCTTCATCAACTTTCCCAAAACATCCCGGTTGGAGAATTCCTGCATTTCCTGCTCATTCCCTCCTGAATCTACTAACCAGGAGGACCAGGAACAACTGGGAATGAACTGGATGTGGAATTTTGCAACCCTACTCACCAACAGTAATAAGCACTCAGCACTACATAATCAAAGAAGTCCTATAGCTAAACATCTACGGGTTAATGCACTAAAACCAATGGAGACAACATGATGAAAACCAAATGGTAAACTCAAACCAACAGAGGGCGAGTCAGGGCTTTCTGTCTCTCCGTCCCCATGGAGGATGTGCGTGTTCAGCGCGGCTTGGTCCCGATGGTGCGCTCCTTGTAGGTCCTGATGGTGCCTCCGTTGTGGTTGAATGCGGAAGACACATTTCAGTTGAAGGCATTCAGTTGTCCAACTGACTAGGTGTCCAATTTTCCATTTCCACTGAGAATTTCCCAATTCCCACCCTATGTAATCACCGGTCGTACCTTAATGTCAACAATCACCCTGGGTGTGAGTGGCTCTAGGATGACCACGGTGTAAATGCACTCGGCCCGTCAGGCCCAGGGTGTCTGCCGTGTCCCCGGCCAGGTACTCCAGAGGGATGACCCCCATGCCCACCAGGTTACTGCGGTGGATCCTCTCATAGCTCTCTGCCAGCACAGCCTTGATGACCTGCGAGAGGGGAACAGAGGGAAGGGTGACAGGCAGGTAACAGTGGGCATCCACATAACACACGGTGGCTTGTTCTCAGCTTGTTCTCATAGACTAGATGTAACATAGTAAAGTAAATCCGGCGGACACACAAATTAGTATTAGATACATAAGACAGAAGGTTACTTAAGGCAAAGGGGAAATAAATGTGGTTGGTTGGAGTAGATTGGTAGGCGTATAACGCAAATGGTTGCTTGTTCAAATCTAATAAATGGACTTTGCAACTTTGCAACTTAAACTTTTTCAGGACCCTGTCTTTCAACGATAATTCGTAAAAATCCAACTAACTTCACAGATGTTCATTGTAAAGGGTTTAAACACTGTTTCCCAGGCCTTTCTACTGACTCTGAAAAACACCAAAAGAAAGATGCCCAGGGTCCCTGATCATCTGCGTGAACGTGCCTTAGGCATGCTGCAAGGAGGCATGAGGACTGCAGATGTGGCCAGGGCAATAAATTGCAATGCCCGTACTGTGAGACGCCTAAGACAGCGCTACAGGGAGACAGGCGGACAGCAAATCATCCTTGCAGTGGCAGACCATGTGTAACAACACCTGCACAGGATCGGTACATCCGAACATCAGCCTCTATAAATGTGTAATCAGAAGTCAAACAGTGTTTGTGATTTAATAGCCGCTGCACCGCTGGCATGGGAAGCCAAGGTTATGTGTCCCATCTTTCTCTGTGTCAAAGTGGAACTCTGATAAAAAAAAGTGCATCTTCGCACCACATAGGGCCTTTCAGAGAAAATGGAATTGAATGACAAGTGCATGAAGAGGTGGCATGACAGTCATGATGAGGAAAGCGCTGTCCCCCAATGTACTCTCAAAGCTTTCCAAGTACAGCCTATATAGTTATCCAACAACTATCCCATTCTGCATTTTCTACTGATGTTTGATATTTTCTCTAGTCACTGTGTAATGTTATCGAAATGTTCATAAATGTTCGTATAAATGGTAAATCTAATGTTAGCTAAATTTTATCCCAATAATTATACAGGGGTTAGCCCATACAAATAGAATGAGATTCTATTAGAATGGGAAAATGTAATGATGTGATTCCACCTTACAGGGGGGATGTTTGGCCTGTTACTTGTTGCAAGGTAATATAATACTAGCCTAGCCAATTAATGTTAGGACCTGGCTGGAACTGAGTCTTCCTGACCAGACACAGCTAACAACATCAGGCTTTCTTTGTGTCATTAAAACATGAGAATAGAGAGATATTTAGGGCTTTCTAGCTAGCTCCCTAGCAACTAACGTTAACGTAAACTCACGTAAACTCGTACATCGCTTTGGTCCATAGAATTGCCCTTATTTTAGCACCCCAAAAATGTAATACTTCCAGATCAACTATAATGTCAATACCATTGTAAAGAACATTTTCTCGCCTTTCTAACAGAATCAATTACATGACCTAAACGCTGCCCGTTTCTGCATAATTCAAGCAGGCAATGAGCCCCGTCGGGTCTTTTTAAAAATGGCGGGTGGGGAAGCGAAACTAATGCTTGATAGTGAGAAGGAGAGATGTGTGGGGAAAATAGCTTTTTTTCACTCAATCTGTCCAATTTATCACCTTATCGCCATATAAGGCGATCTTAGAAGTAAACAGAGGCTTTGAGAATGATGATCGCATGCAATGATGACGAAAAGAATGACTAGGTATCCCCCCTTACCCCCGTCACTGTCAATTTCTTGTTTTTAAAGGATGAAAGAAGTGCTACACCTGGTGGAGAGAGATTGTAAGACAGAAATAGTTGCTTTATGCGTGCTGTACGTTACAACATGACACGTCAAGATGTAACAGAGGGTCAGTTTTTTCAACTTTTCCCCAATACTATAGAGCCATTACCATGTCGATCAACGCTTGAATAGAAACCTAGTTCACACCCCCCGATATCGCCGTCAACACAGTGGCTACAGTCCCATTAGTGTTCTTTGTAGCCTCGTTTGAATGTTGCGGTTGCACACATTTGTACGGAATGGGGTGAGTGGGGTGAGTTTATATAGTAACTATAGCCTGGCTATCACGTAAGTTTTGAAGAGCAATCAACGTTACTGGCTAGCTAGTTATGCCGTCACAGCCCTCGACCTCAAATGCAGTCATTTTACTTTAAAAACATATGGCCAAGATAACAAATAATTGCAAAAAAAACAAAACAATAGTCACACATACCAATTTCCTTCTCTGTACAGCTGAAGTGGGTAGAAGGGTAGCTAATGACGTTGGATCGTCACTAGTTATTATTAAAATGTGATTTTGAACTGCTAACACACTGCTAACCTCATGCCAAAAATGTCATGATTTTTTTACTATCATTTCCACATGCACCTAAATGCAGAGCACCAAAGATGATGGTGTCCATGCCATAAACCGAAGTAGTGAGGTAGTGAGTGAGACAAGTTAACATTTGTTTTTGTTTTCTTTCTGAACTCACAATATGGATGACAACATCTTCAATTATAAATAGTGTTGGGCAGGTGTTTTTCTGATCTGACCAACCACTGCTCAGAATCTCAGAAAAGTCCAAACAAGCTAGTATATTTTTGCATTGAAAGACTATAGGCCAGTCACCTGTATAGCTCGATTGCTAATGTATGACATCATTTCTTACCTTACTCAATAGATTCATCTTATCACATGAATATCCATTTATACAAGGTATGTTGTTGTCTACCATCCATTTAAAACCGCATCAGAACTCAAGGTCATGTGCTGTGTATTACTTTTTATTATTACAGTTCATGTCTTAATGTTTAATGCCACAAGATAAAGATGTATCATTACTTGTTTTAAATAGATGTATAGAGGGCTTGCAGTTGTCCCAAATCATCTAGCAACTGCACCAAGCGCCATATTAGAAGACTAAACTCAGTAGCTCTGTTCGAAGTCCCATACTAACATACTGTATACTACATACTTAATGAGTATATACTACATGCTATATGCTATTAGTTCATTTTAGTATACTGTAAACAAACAGTATGCTTTCAGTTGAGCGTACTAGCTCTTCGCCTGTCTACCGGAAGTTGATGCTAGCTAGTGTAGCTAGTTAGCTAGTTAGACATCTTACGACTTCGGGTGTGTTCTTAAATTCAATGTGGAGTGCCAGAGTGTGCTCGTAAATTCAAGTACCCAAGCTAACGTTGGCTAGCTTTCTAGCTCCTTCCAGACACAAATCAGACCACTCTGACCATTTTACTCGCCCTAGCAGAGCTGGTTAGGCTGTTTACATGTTATCCAGATCATTGGTGACTGTAACTGTGCTGCTGACAACAATTTAATTAAGCTTTTTTTTTTTTGTTTACTGACACCGGCCATATTCAACAGGTGTTGAGCGCTCTTAAACTCATTATTCTGGCTCTGGTACACCCAGACAAGTGCTCTGAAATCGGAGTAGATAGCCAGAGCGAATTCACGAAAGCATGCGAATGTCCATTAAGAACACACAATGACTACACCATTTAGCTAAGCTAAGAATGACAGGAATAATCAAGTCAATAAACGTTGCGTATTTAGATAGCATATCATTACAGCAGTATGTACCGGTATGTTAGCTAGCTACCTAACGTTAGTTGACTACTTATGCATCAAACTTGCCACTTTTAACTATAGGCTATGTGGTTTGTAAAGACAGCATAACTAACAAAGACAGCATAACTAACAAATTGCCCCAGGGGGAGAAAGGTTGCACTGCACCGGGACAGGTTAGCTTATACAGAGGGGCATCTTCTCCCAAAACCACAGGGACCCCCACAATTCCCCTCTCTGGCAATGACATTCTCATGGCTCCAGACAGTCCACTCCCCCAGTCTCCCTCCCTGTGTCACCGTGTGGTTCCCAGAGCCACAGACTGTATTCCCCATTCCCTCATCCTTGTCCCCCGTGTCCCTGCCTTCATCACCTGGGCCCCAGAAGGGCAGCCACCTACTACGGACTGAGCCCCCTGTTTCACATCTGGACACTCTGTGACCATAACGGCCACGCAGGCAAAGGAGACCTTCAGAGACTTTGTTTGTTCCCTCGGGGATTAGGGACTTTGTGGTGGGGGGGCTATGTAGCGACCCGCACAACCAGCTGTGTGTTATGCTGTTAGTTGGTTGTGTTGTATTTACCAGTACCCAGTGTAGGTGGGGTTCGACATGCCAATCAACATGCTATCTGCCAATCACGGGAATGCCTGGAATGTTCTGATGCCGGGCATCCTGGTAGTTGGTGGAGTGGTGGGGGGGGGCATTGCAAGTTTTAAGACCATGTTTTAGCCATTGTTCTCTCTCTTACGCTTGGTCTTCACAAGAGAAGGTCACGGTTGTTTTATACTGGTACCTTTCATTTATTTGGCGTGGGCTATGGCCAAACAGTAGCCTGTGTGGGAGTTGGGAATAAACCATGAATCGTATACTCAATCCTATGTCTGGACAATTATGATCTAGCCAGGTCATTACAATGCTATATACTCAATTCACATCACAAATGGTTCAGTTAGTATGAGTATTCGAACACAGCAAGTCTGTTGTTTGTCCTCCAATTGTTCACATGGCTGGCTGCGTTTAGCTGCTGCCGGAAACTTCAAAGATTTCCCATTATTTAGTTTTTCTAAGGACCCTGAAAATTGAGGCAATGGGAGAACCTATTCAAGTACTGTAAGTAAATATATTTTGAAAATGATCAAAAACAATAGCTAGCTAGCTTGCTACAGAAGCGTAATATGCATGCTAAATCAAATTAGCTGCTAATGTTTGCTAGTTAGCTAACTTTACATACTGTATAGCTAGCTACGTTAATTAAATATCAACAGCTTGCTAACTTCATATCAGCTAGATAGCTATGTTGATTTATTTATTTATCATTGTAACTCCAAATGCATTTGTAGCAAGGTAGATAGGTAGCTAGCTAACAGCCATGGAAGAGGGTGAAGATTTGCTAGCATTTCCAGCTGTGAGAGAAGGGAGAGTAGGCTACTCTGGATAGGGCATGTACACTACAAGACCAAAAGTATGTGGACACCTGCTTGTCGAACCTCTCATTCCAAAATCATGGGCATTAATATGTAGTTTGTCCCTCCTTTGCTGCTATAACAGCCTTAACTCTTCTGAGAAGGCTTTCTACTAGATGTTGGAACATTGCTGCGGGGACTTGCTTCCATTCAGCCACAAGAGCATTAGTGAGGTCGGGCACTGATGTTGAGCGATTAGGCCTGGCTCGAAGTCGACATTCCAATTAATCCCAAAGGTGTCCGATGGGGTTGTGGTCAGGGCTCTGTGCAGGCCAGTCAAGTTCTTCCACACCGTTCTTGACAAACCATTTCTATATATACACCTCGCTTTGTGCACGCACGGGGGCATACTGAAAACAGGAAAAGTCCTTCCCCAAACTGTTTCCACAAAGTTGGAAGCACAGAATCATCTAAAATGTCATTGTATGCTGTAGCATTAAGATTTCCCTTCACTGAAACTAGGGGGCCGAGCCCAAACCATGAAAAGCAACCCAGATCCTTCTTCCTCCTCCACCAAACATTGCATTTGGAGCTATGCGTTCGGGGAGGTAGCGTTCTCCTGGCATCACCCACACCCAGATTCGTTCATCGGACTACCAGATGGTGAAGTGTGATTCATAGCAGAGCAGAAATTTGTTGGACTTGTTGGAAAGGTGGCTGAGCTCTTCAGTAAGGCCATTCTACTACCAATGTTTGTCTATAGAAATTGCATATCTGTGTGCTAAATTCTATACACCTGTCAGTGACCGGTATAGCTGAAATAGCCGAATCCACTCATTTGAAGGGATGTCCACACACTTTTGTATGCAGTGCATTCAGAAAGTATTCAGAACCCCCTTCCCTTTTCCACATTTTGTTATGTTACAGCCTTATTCTAAAATGTATTCAATTATTTGTTTGTCTCATCAATCTACACACAATACCCCATAATGACAAAGCGAAAACAATTTAAAAAAATCATTTTTACAAATGTAAAGAATAGTTTAAACAAATCTAAACCTATTTACAGAAGAAGACTCAAATTGAGCTCCGGTGCATCTTGTTTCCATTGACCATCCTTGAGATGTATCTACAACTTGATTGGAGTCCACTTGTGGTACATTCAATTGATTGGACATGATTTGGAAAGGCACAGACCTGTCTATATAAGGTCCCACAGTTGACACTGCATGTCAGTGCAAAAACCAAGCCATGAGATCGAAGGAATTGACCGTAGGGTACCAAAACATTTTTGCAGTGTTGAAGGTCACCAAGAACACAGTGGCCTCCATCATTCTTAAATGGATGAAGTTTGGAACCACAAAGACTCTTCCTAGAGCTGGCCACATGTCTAAACTGAGAAATCGGGGAAAAAGGGCCTTGGTCAGGGAGGTGATCAAGAACCAGATGCTCACTCTGACAGAGCTCCAGAGTTCCTCTGTGGAGATCGGAGAACCTTCCAGAAGGACACCCATTTCTGCAGCACTCCACCAACAGTTCTTTATGGTAGAGTGGCCAGGC